>NW_016690331.1:629667-638266 GCF_001604755.1 Lepidothrix coronata | reverse complement strand
AAAAAAAAAAAAAAGAAAAAAAAAGCAGCACATTGGTTTCCGAAGATTTTATCAGTGTTATAGACTCTTTGTAAACCAGCAAGCAGTACTTTGGTTTTTTTAATTCAATATGGTTTTCCCTTTTATGCCCCCAATCCTAATAATATCTTTTTTTTTTTTTAATATATCTGTGGTTTTTCAATTATAGAGTCTTTGGGCCAAGAAGTCATTTTTAGACACCTTTTGCATGAGCTAAATAAATTGGGCTGAAATTTAACCCCTCCCTTGCTAGCACCAAATTTTCTGGTGTATTTAGCATGGGCAGTTCTCCCACCACATCACTCAGTAATGATAAGTAGTTCAAATGACCAGTCTGTTTGCTGAAAGAATAGATATTGAGGACAGAGAACCATCATAATGTGGAACTTACACCTGAAAAAAAGCATTTATACAAAAATGCAAGGCTGGTATCTAATGCCAGCAATGCGCAGGAAAATCTATCTCAAATCATTGTCCAAAAGTCTCTTTTGGAATGAAAGGCCACTAAAAATTACTTGTTATGTAGAATTAACCGTAATTTTGTAAATGCTTGATCTTCTCTGATAAAAGTTTAGCAGGGTAAAAATCTCCAGAGTCCCGGGATCCTTTAGACTTTCCAATGTTTTCATTCTCCCTAAATCTGCATCCAGCTCATGGTGAGGGGAGAAAATATGGGACAAAAAAATGTACAGATATGTTAATTCCTGGGAAGTAATAACTAGAAGTCAAATAGGAGAGTAGTAATGACAGTGGCCACAAGAACAACATGGTGCCAGTGTGTGAACAGGATCTGATTGTTCCTGTGACTACTCTGCTTTTGTTCATCTTATGTAATTTATCTGCATGTTTTAGAGCAAAACAAGGAGAAAAGAAGTCCCCTTTCTTTGTGACCCCATTCCAATAGCCAGCGCTGTGACATTCAGGGACAACAAATAGATGTACACACAGTCTATTTTCTAAGGAGGGACAAATACATACCTGTGTGTAAGTCCATTTTGGGGGTCGTTGCTTTGTTTTTTATATATATATATATATATATATAAATGTTTATATATATGTTTTATACAGAAAGCCTAGTATACTGTTTTGTAAGAAAACAAGAGCATAAAGACAAGTGGAAAGAAAAGAATTGCAGCAGTGCTTAGCAAAATAAATGACACTGGAAACGTGGAGAAAATCAACACTCTAAATGATTTGGAAGACTATTTTCTGTTTTTGGTTTTGTGTGTGTGCTACTTATGGTTTCCTGAGTAACCCAAGGCATTAGCTGGTCTTACCTACTAACTGTAGAATATAGTTAAAGCAGACACATGCTGATATACTTGTTCTGCACTAAACAGTTTTCCATAAGAAATGAGGCCCAGGGGAATCTAAATAAAAATCAGCACAGTCCACCATTCAGAATAACACCCCAGGGGCAGTGGGAGGGATGTCTCCTCTTAAAGAGACAGTGAGGCATGGGAATTGAGAGAGGATTGACACAGAAATCCATATGGGTTGGATCATTTCATCGACTTGAGCGGATGTACAATGGACAAAAATAAAAAAAAAATAAAAAGGAAAATCACCAGCAAAATAAACCAGAATACATTTTATGTCTCTTGTCTACACTTGGTGTGCTATCCCATGTATTGTCTGTGTACATAGAGCATGATTGGGTTTCGGGGTGGTTTCAAAATAAACAAAATCAGTTGTGCTAACACAAGAACTGTTCATGATTCTTGATTTTTGATTTGCTGTGTAATACAGTGCAGTTTCATTTTCTGTACCATTCTTCAGGTGGTAAGACTGAGGCAGTTTCTGCTTTTCCACTCCTGACTACTCTTTTGATTTGATGCTACCCTTTTTGGGGAAAGCAGTGTTCCTTGTTTTTATGGCAGGCAAAGCAGGCCCTCACCTGGAATTAAACTCTATCCAAATCATACTTAGAAATGAAGCAGATCCCACAACCTTCTACCCACTTTCCAGAACATCTTTTCAATTTTATTTGCTGTTGTCCCAGTGCATCCATTGACTCCAGATTAACCTTTTTTTGCCTTACAAAATCGGAGCCAGATCAGCTGCAGAAGTCACCCAAAGTGAACAGTTTGTTTCGACAAGCTTGAGGTAAATTAACACTGCTGGTGATGGAAGAAATATGAGATTCACAATTTGTTCCTTAGGCTACACCCTGCAAAGAGCAATATCTTGGCTCATCTTCTGCACTTCAAAGTCCAAAACTTTGAAGACAAGCAAGACTGGCTTCTCCTTTAGGATGTAATAGGCCTATGTCATGTTAGCTGCACTGGCTTATGATCACCAAAATAATAAATAAAATAGATTAAAGATGTACCATAGTTGTTTCACTACTGAAAAAACACTAAAGAAACAACCCAAATCAATGCAAACAAATTGTGATTTTTTTTTTGTGTGTGTGTTTTATAGAATCATAGAATCATTGGAAGTTTTGTGTTAGAAGGGACCTTAAAAATCACCTAGTTCCAACCCCCTGCCATGGTCAGGGACACCTTCCACTAGGCCATTTATTCACAGTGATAATGTTTAAACAATTTAGAGTGGCTCTTAAGGAAATTAAATTAAGAAAAAAAAAAAATTCAGCAGCATTCCAGGCTTAAACCCCTCCCTTCTTAAAGAAAGCAAAGCTTAATAGTGCACTTAAGGTGCTTTTGTAGTGCTTAGATCCTGAACTGAGAACAGCAATTCAGGCCATGGCTGTTCACTCCTGGCACAAAGGGTTTTGCTTTGTGCTGGACAAGAACACTTCAAAGTTATTATCATCTCAGTAAAATGTCGGGAAGACACCCAGCCAAGGAATTAAAAGCACGAAGCAGCAAGTATTGAAACCCACTTGCAAATGTCAAGTGAGCAAATGTCATCAGCCAGAAACTCAACAAAATCTCCCTGACAGAGCAAGCCCGGGACTTAAACATTTGTTTGAACAGCTCCCGTGATGTAGCACTGAGAATTCCTGACCTGTGGACTGATAAGTGTTTTCTGGTGATTCCCAGGCACAAACCTCTGTATTTGTTGCACATTCTAAGAGCAAAAAAAATCACAGAATCCTGGAATGGTTTGGGCTGGAAGGGACCTTAAATGGCATCCAGTTCCAACCCCGCTGCCATGGGCAGGGATGTGACCCCCTAGACCAGGCTGCTCAGAGCCCCATCCAAGCTGGCCCTGAACACTTCCAGGGATGGGGCAGCCACAGCTTCTCTGGGCAGCCTGTGCCAGGGCCTCCCCACCCTCACAGGGAAGATGATAAAGGGTAGATGCTTCCATGGATTACCTGGGAACCACCTACCATGGTCTCAGCAGCCACCCATCAAGCAGCCCACAGTACACAGACACCTGCACTCCCCATAAGAGACAAAGAAAAGGGAAATATTCCCAAGTCCAGGAACATGATTTTCAGTGCACGGGCCATCCCAACTAACAGTCTCCCAGACTTTTCCTGGGCAATGTGGAGCAATGCAAAGATGATCCACTTAGTTTTGTCTGAGGGCCAGGTGTGATCCCAGGGGTGTGCAGGGGCTCTTGCTCTGTGTTTTAGGCAGCTGACAAATTATCTGCTGGTTTTTGCATGTTCCAGCATGAGACAACTTGGAAGAAACCCGAGGAAGGTGCTTTGGATTCACACCTGGAGAAAGCCCTGTCACTCCATTGACTCTATAGACAATCTATGGAGATATGGTTCCTAACTTTAGCCATCTATCTTTAGAATTAAATACAAATTCTGCCTTCCCATTGTAACTGTGGCAATTTAATTTTAGATTCCGTGTTGCTTGACTCTACGTAGACTTTTAACACGTGCAAGTGAAGAAAGGCAATTGAATCCCAACATAATGACAGCCAATACTCCAGGAAGCTTCCATTGTGCTTCCATATCCACCAGCTGCACCAGCCACAATTCACAGTTTCATGTTTTTAAAAATGAGAATAACACAATAATACTAATGCAGAGTTTCTCAGAGTATTTCAGTGTTTTCCCTTCTCTTACCCAGCTGAAGTCTGGATGTGCCAAGAGTCACACAATAAATTATATTAAGAACATGGCTGTTATGATTCAGTTGAAGCCTAGGTTCTAGTAAACATCTATGACAAGAATGGTTCTGGGTTTCATTCAAGCCTGATGTCCTTGAAAGTACCATATTTTGGGTATTTAAGTTGTCTCATGTTATGGAAATTAGCCAAGAATTTCTTCTGGGGAAGAAAATATGCATCCTTTTATAGATTTTCCAAAGCTGAATTGTGAAATCAAACCTCTGTTTAAATAGATTAATTGCTAATTAGACATTAGCCACTGAAAAGATCACATAGTGTTAGATTCTTGAAATTAATGTGTCATGTAGGGCTATGAATGATGTTCCTGAAAAGGCACAATTCTTGTCGACTTCAAGGTTCCCTTTTGCTGTTGGACAAGTCAAATATGTTCAGACCTACAATGAAAATTAACAGGCTAAATTCTGATTTGACAGTAGTAGGACTTAGTTTAAACCCTCTCAGTGAAATCCTATTCTTGTTGAAGACACAGTCATAGTCTGTTATTTGTTTCGGGAAAGCAAAATTTGACCCCAACTATTTCTCAACTTATAAAACCCCAATTCACCATCATATCAGTTATTTATTGCTGTGTGTCTCTGTTTCCTGGTAAAACTTTCTAGGGACCTGTGCTCCTGACTGCTTCCACGTATCCATGGACACGTGCCCATGGCATTCCTGTTCCTCTACAGCTATTTAAGTCTTTGGATGTGGATGTCAGGCCTGTTGCCTGTAACACTGTGGAAAAACATGGCATACTTTAGGATTGGGTAAAGGTTGAGCACAAAATAAACACAGGGAAAAAGAATGGATGGAGAGAGGTGACACAGGGCACACAAGGCAACTTTTTTGTGGACTTTGTTAACACTCAGAAGGATTCATTCTCCTCTCACCTTGGCTGAACTCTACACCCCACTGCCCCTGAGCTATGCCTGCCTGAACGAAAGGTCTGCACCTTTTTCAATCATTGTGTTATGAGATTTATAGATTTTGTTAAAAAAAAACAATCTCAGAAACTCAATACACTCCCCTGTTCATGGTTTCCTGGACTTCCTGACCTGTCATGCTCTAAAGTTTGCCATGAATTGCCCTCATTGTGCCATTTCCTCCGTTTTGTTTCTATTCTTGTCTTACAGTGGGGATTAAGAAGCTTGTGGAAAATTATCAACATAGTGATACTATTTGCCCATTTTTTGGGTAGCATTTCTAGAAATTTATTTCCCTCTTCTCTTCTTTTCCTCCACCCTTTATTTTCAAGGCCCTGAGAAGGACTAATAACAGTGAGAGGTGATCCCTCCATTTAATCTCTTCTCCCTTCAGCTTGTGCTGAAGTTCCCCATTCTAGAGGGTGTATCCTTACTCCTACACAAAAACCTGGAGGGACCATTTAGTAACTCATTTTTTCCTTGCCATTGAAATCAAACAAAACAATGTTCCCTGGAAGCATGGGAGCCAAACTGCAACCCTTGGCAAAAAGTGGCTGTTAAGTGCAATTGCTGGAAATAGTAATAGTTTTTCTTTTCTTTTTTTTTTTTTTTTTGTTTGGTTTGGTTTGTTTTTAATTTAATTTTTATTTTTATTTTATTTTATTTTATTTTATTTTATTTTATTTTATTTTTTTCCCCTGAAAAGTAACTGGAGCACTTGCAGGTACCAATGTGTCCAAAAGATGGCCGAGACTATAAAAACAACAAGGTGCAGAATACACTCGGTTTCCCAATCTACAATTTTTTCTTGTTTCATCATTTCACGTTATTGCTTAATGGAGAAGAACCTGGCATGAAAGGGGAGAGGGGAGAAGGAAAGGATGGGCCTGCCTGATACTACATCCCATCAGTCCTGTGTGGGAAGAGAGGCCACTTGTACTGTAACTGTATTTTCTGTCTTGAAGCCAGATCTGATTTACCCAAAATTGTTTTAACATTGTTCAAGGAGTGAAAAAGGAGCTGAGTTCTATTTCTATCTGGCTTTCCAGTGTTTTGTGTTGTCATGGTAGCACAAAAAGTGTTTGGTGGTACAAGGGAGGGGACATTAGTGCTTTCATGTGTGCTGTAAGAGATCTGACCTCAGCTCTGGCTGGTCAAGACTCAAAGCCAGGCAAGGGAGTGATTCTCAACCCCCTATTTCAATCTGTGAGAGCCAGAAAGATCTGGGTAGTGCCAACTTGACACACATTCCTTGCTAGTCCATGTCATTCCATTTGTGTTAATCTTCTAAAAGTGTACTTCAACGAGTCTTTATTTGCAAAGGTGATTAACGAAGGAGCCCTGAACTGACAGACTGCAGTTGATTTGCCACAGGGAGGTATTTTGTCTGTGGGGCATTTTCTTTCTCATTCTTGTCATTGCTGAGGCTGCCACATCTACATCTTTTTGCAAGAGCCTTTGTCTATAGAAGGCAGAGAAAACGTTTAATGAAGGTAGGTCCACATTTCCTTGTCCACGGCTCGCAGGTAAAAGTTTCGAAGGAATGGGAAAGTTGTACTTCACTGCAAAAACCCAAGAAAACCCCTGCTCAAGAACTGCCAAGGAAACTCTTGCCATAAGCAGTTTGGATGAAGCCACCTTGGAAGGGGAGGAGGAGAGTTTTAGTTGTTTGGTTACAGATCCTACCATACTATTTGCCCTTGGCTTTAGCAGAGAAACACTGGAAAATTTTATTTACTAATACAAACATATCCTGAAATAATATGTCTTGGTGACGTTTTAGGAGGGAATTACTCTCAGTTGCCACCTCTCTCTGTCCAGTGGGAACATGGAAATGAACTTCTGCAAAGTTAAAATCAAACAAGATGAATGACACTTTTGGGAAGAGCCCTGGTCCTCTCGAAATGTGGAATCTGAGAGTGACTATTTTCACAGAACTTAGAGAAATTACTGATTTCTGACTCCTGGTCAAGCTTTGGCAAGAGGGAAGCTGTGGACATGTCCAGAACTTGAACTTTTGACTTCGAGGGACCTTAAAGATTACTGAGTCTCTGTGTGAACACTTAAGTGATTCAGGCACTTCGGTTTCGTGAGTTTGAGTTCTGTTTATGTCCTTTTCCAAGTACTTTGCCTTGTCACATGAGGACTTCTCACATGGATTTTCAAGCATTTTGAGCTTCTATTGCTTCTGACCTTTGTCAAAACATCCAATGTGGTTAATTATTATGCTGGGGTTTCCACTGCATGAACAATAACCTCTTTCTTTCCTTAAGGGATTGTTTGTCCAATTAACCAGTTTTGTCCAATATTGTTAAAAAGCCTTGACTTTGGCTCCCTGATAAATAATAGCTGTTTCCTGAGCCCATTCAAACATTGAATTCATTGTTGTATTTTAATAATAGCCTCAGAAGTACTGTAGGGTTTCAGCACCATACATTTATTCCAGATATAAATCAACAGAAATGATTTAAATAATGCACAGATCTAAGAGATTCACTTAGTAAAGTCACTTGAGTGTTTTACATGAATAAAGATAATGGAATAGAACTGGAAGAGCTGCAAGGCCTGCAGATTTAATTAATTGGCAATACGTGGGATTTGATGGTAGCTGAGGTATGGAAACCAGTGGGATCCCACACTCTTGTGCCAAGCTGGATTCTCAGACTAGAGTATGACTTCCATGTGACTCAGGAAAGCAAAGTGTGCAGATGTAGGTGTATGAAATGCTGTGTATGTAGCCTCACATATGGAAAAGCATGTGGGCCAGACTTATGTAAAATTACTAATGAGTCTGTGTGGAACACACTTTTCCAACTCCTGTTATTCCAGCAAAGATGTAACACAGTTCTTGGGTGAATTTTGATGGAGACTCAATTTGCAGCTGATATTAAATTCATAGACATGATTTGGACAGTTCTTTTTATTGCTTGATTTTGGTTTGTTTGTTTGGGTTTTTTTTTTCCTTTTCTTTTTTTTTTTAATTTTTTGCTTTTTTGTGGGAGGGAAAAAATTATTATTTCATGCTGTATTCTGTGGATGTTTTGAAGCAGATTATTATTTTTAATGTTTTTGAGGCACAGTGTAATTCTGTTATTCCAGAGAAGATGTATTTGGACGTGCAAGCCAAGACATTTAAATTTAGATGTTGGCAAGGTAGGAGTCCACATGTGAGGCAATCTTTTAAACATCTATTAAAGTCAGTGCAGGTCTGCTGAATTCAGCTAGGGAAACGTGAAAACTATTCAGATCACAACATCAGGTTTAGCTGAATAACTGGAAAATTCCCTGACAGTATTGATCTCAATAGACTCTAATAGATTCCTGTCTCCCTTGTACATGCCTTTGCAGATATATGCAAACAACATCTACAGTTTTTAACAAAATATCTTTAAAAAATCATAAATTTTTCAATGAAAATAAAACCATTTGCAATATTTGACGTGGATCTTTACACTCCAGTTTTGAACTCATAGCTCAGTTTAATATCTAAAGGGCAAATATATAAATGATCAAAAATAAAATGTAATTCCTTGCCAGCGTGAATGACAAGCACTAGAGAAGACTTTAAATTAGCCCTGTCTGGTGAGAAAGAAGGATTTTATATTCAAATGTGTCAA
>NW_016690331.1:608811-629654 GCF_001604755.1 Lepidothrix coronata | reverse complement strand
AGATATAGACAGAAATTATTTGCCTATACTGAGACAGAAATCCAGCAGAACATTAACACTTTGGTTGTCTGATTAATCTGTCTCTCAGACTGGTGGAAGCAGATTGTTCTGTGAAGGTTTTCAGGATCTCAGTCTTTTATGAGACATGGGACAGGACAGCCAAGGCAAAATTGGGGCATTCCCTGGGAATGCTTGGAGCCAAACCTGCTCTAATGGAGGTGTAAGTAGGAAGGGCAGCCCGTGGGGTACCAGGCTGTAGGAGAAACCTTGAATTTGGGCGTATAAAGTAATGTTTCTAACAAGAGGGCGAGTGAAATTTCTGAGTATAAAACTTTATCTGTCCATTTCTATGGTCCTCAACACCCACCTAAATCCCAGAAATGACAGTGATGCATTTTTTCCACAACTTCCTTACCCAAATTCAGCTGGTAGTTCTCTCAGCTGGCCCAACTGCTGCCTGGTGGCTACATATCAAAGCCTGAAGCCTCCTAGTCCCTCCAGAGCTGAGGTTTCAAAGGAATGGATGTTCCATTAAACACTCTCATTTGTACAAAATCAGTCCTGCCTCCGTTCCTGCTGCACTTTAATCCCTCAGGATCCCCGGGATGCTCACAGGGGCCCTTCTGTTTAAGGCAATCCCCCGAGGGGTGGTAACTAAAGAAAACCGCCTGCAACCTGGAGTTTTAAAAATAGCAGCAGATGGCTGGAACTCTGCCCCCAGCTGGGGCTGCAGTGAGCAAAGGCTCGTGAACGATTTCAGGGTCAGCCCTGCACTGTGGGAACAAACAGCCCGAGTTGTGTTTGAACTGGAGGCTGGAGAACGAGCCACAGCAGGAGCTGTTCTCTGATTCTTTTCAGGCACTTTTGGAAAGGTTGTTCTGCTTTGTTCCTTCAGCCAAGCAGGCTGGAGATGGGACTGAGCTTGCTGCACTGTGAACATCCCTTGTCAAAATGCTTCATTCCTTTTTGCCTCTCCTCTTTTTCTCACACCTCATATTTCCATCCTTTTTTTTTTTTATTTCAGACCTTCCTCATGAACTTTTACCTCAGCAGGATTTGCTTCTCCCCTGTTCCATACTGGAATATGGACCAGTACCAAATTTTAGAATCATAAATCATAGAATGGTTTGGCTTGGAAGGAACCTTAAAGTTCATGGCATTCCCACTGTCCTGCCACGAACAGGAGCATATTTCACTAGACCAGGTTGCTCAGAGCCCCATCCAACCTGAACATTCCAGGGGTGGAACAGCCACAAAGTCTCTGGTTTTAATACCTCTCTTTGCTTAGTAGCTGTCCCTGATGATGATGCATTTCACACCTTTGTCACTGTCTTAAATAGGAATTTGTTGTGTCAGGTCTCCAGCATCTTTCCTCACTGACTTTCAGGGCAGATGTTCTTCACCCATCAGCTCACCACGCAAACAACGCTGGGGCTGCTCAGCTCCCTCCATCAGACTTCTTACAGGGTTTCTGGCACCTCCTGCATTTCAGGCCATAGCATCTTCCTTGCACACTCTGTATTCTCTGGACTTCATCCTGCATCAAACACTTTCTGGAACTGAAACCTCTCCTCCTGCTTTCTCCTCTGTTTTAGCCCCAATCAAAATCGAAAATCAAATCTAAGGCCATCACTCAGATCAGCAATTCCAATATATTCCAACTTGGCAAAGGACTTGAAAATAGAGTTAGAGTTAAACCTGAACTGCTGGAAGGAGACATTTGGGAGTAGGGAAAATTGGGAACCTCTTCTCTCGTTTTCCCTGCTAAAAAATTCAGTAGCATTCCCAGTTGCACAGCTTTGTCTGGGACCATGAATGATGGAGCCTTTTTTTTGTTTCTATTTTGCACTTTCTCTTGAATTTCCTTTTATTTTCTTTTGCCACAGAAAGCAATTTTTCTTAAATATATCAGAATTGAAAAAAAATGCCCTAAAGCATTTTATAGGCCTGATTTTTCTTCTTAATTTGTGTCTAGGGCATTTTCATAGTGTCCTGTAGAAATTACAAAGTACCTCCCAACTGGCTGAAAATACCTGGATGCCCTGCTTCATTTCTTGCTTTTACCCAGCCATCTCATTAGAAATTGAAATGGCAATAAAAAATAGGGTGATAAACAAATAGGGACTTAGCAAAGCTCAGCTACCTGAAGGCAAGGCTCACATCTTGTCCAGCAAGCAACAAACATTCAGCGACATCACAGGACATGCAAGCGACCCTTCCAGTGATGGAGGTTTGCAGGATCTTTGTGTTGAACAACAAAACCTCTGATCCCTGACCTGCCAGGGCAGGACTTGAGGCCTGTGAGGCTTTTGCAGAGAGTTATCACTGCAACCTGTGAGCAGCAGGAAGGCTGGTGAGTGAGTTACTCAGTCTGTTGCTGCTGGCGTTATGTCACCGAGGAACACACCTCCTCCTCCGAGCTGAGAGGGAGGCAGGAAATCTAAACCCAGGAGTTCCTCCAGCAAATGTCAACTGCAAACCTTTTCTCCTTGGATTAAGTCATTTCAAGGCTTTGTCAAACAGCTCAAAACAGCCTGAAAGGGGGCCAAAAGAAATGAGGGCTGCTAGGCTGGATCACAGCTGTGACTGAAAGGTTGACAATGGTTGAGGTGGGAGAGGGAGGCTGGAAGAATGAGACCAACAGGGAAGTGTTGCTGCCCACACAGATAAGTCACTGGGTGGAAAAGCTTTGCCAAGCAAAGGCTTGCTGCAGTGGAAAGCACATTGTATTCAGGGATCACAGCTGCTGAGTATCAGCCCTGAGAGACAATTGCCCTCCTTCACCGGGGGAATTTATAACATTTAGTTCCTTTGGGTGCTTCTTGCAAAGCATCCTTTTTACAGTCTGGGAAAGAGGGATGAACAGAACACACTGTGATTCAGCAGAGGAGAAATGCCCTTTGAAGACAATCAAAAAGCAGCCTGAAGATGCAGGGAGGGGACAGGACCAGGACAGCTTGCCAAGGGAAATTGCCACGGTCTTGGCCTAAGTGTGTTGGACACAGCGAGGCTTCTCCCAGGAGCTGTCCCTCCCCTCCCTGACTTTTACCAAGGACAAAGGCTAATTCTTAATCTCCCAGCGTGACAGAGACAGTCTTGGGATGGGGATTTCCCTCCTCCCGCTCCCAAGGCCGGCTCCAAGGAGGTGCAGAGACCCTTTGACAACTTGACAAACGTCTTTCAGCACCATCCAAGTGCATTTCTCGGGCAGACCCTTCTCCCTGTGAGTGGGGAGGACAGCCAACCTCCTTCTTCACAAAGTGGCTCTGTGTCGTCCCTCTGGCATCCGGAGACAGAGCTTGTTACCAACCAGTTTGAAGGACTTTTTAAAAAAATAGATCCTTCAAACGAGCAGAATAAGGAGACAGTGAGACCCGAGTGACTTGCCAGGAAGTTCAGATGGGTGGGATGTGCAACGAGTTTTCTCCACCCCTGCTCACAAAAAGTTGGAAAGTGGGGCTGCCTGCCTTTATTAAATATAGGCAGCAATGCAAGAAGCTGGGGGAGGAAGGGGTAACACCAGGGGTGGCTGTCAAATAAAAGGAAAAATAATGATTATTTAAGCTAAACTTGGAGCAACTCTTTTATACGGACTCATTAAATGCTGGTCTCTGGAAAGTTTCAATGGCTTCACAGGCACCAAGAGTGGGAACCGGTGTCTCAAACAGCATCAAGGTGATTTTTTACGTCTCAAATAAATTTGCAGCTTCCACACGACCTCTGGAGACTCTGTCCCTGTCACATCTCAGTGCCTGGAGCAGTGTGTGGATGGATGTGTGTGTGTGTGAGGGGGAGTGGGTGTACAGGAGTGTTTGCATGTGGATGTATTTACAGACACCATTTCCCAGCCAAGGGCTGGGGTGCAGAGTGCCAGCTTGGGGCTCAGCCAATATTGTTGTGTTCTGGGAAAACACATAACGAGAGCTCCTATTTGGGTTATGATAAGAGTCCAATTTAATCACAACAGAAGCCAAAGTCATCCCAAATTACAGCTCAACGCAGGCTGTGATAGCAGTGAGGTTGCAGCGTGTAGTTTTCAAAGAACATGAGCTAATGTCTAGAAAATGAGAGTGGAGGAAGGGCCCTGGATTTTGCTTCTGGCCCAGCCACCAATTCCATTATGGTCTCAGACAAATCACGTTAGGCAATACTTACTATCCTGAAAAAAAAAAACCAAACAATATCCAAGTAAGAGCTGGTAAAAAGAAAAAAAAACAAAACCAAGATGTCTGCAAAAGTTCAGACTGTTCTAGTGTCAGACTGTAACATGGACCTAAATATAGATGAGGAAGACCAACACCCAAGTTGTATTTTAGTTCTTCTGAGGTGAGATTTTCAAAGATATTAGACTAAACTAGGAATTCAAATCTCCACATTATATTCTGGGGGCTTCTGCCTCTAATTCACTCACATTTCTGAATGTCTATGATATGTGATAGCCTCAGTTTTCCTCCCTCTGATGGAAACACAACTTCTATGCTGAATCAGGGGTAAGTATGTGAAAAATAATTGCCTGTGTTTTTACAGCAACTCTATCACTAACAGCAAGCTCTCTCTGAATATTTTAATATTAAAACTGCAAAAGCAACATTTTATTGTCATACAAAGTTGCTGTGAAGTTTCATTACTTAAGACTTGCAAATACTTTGAGTTACAGTTTTCATATCACATTTATTGTCATTTTTTATTGACATAATAACACAGGATGAAGTCATAGTCAACACTTTTAGCTTAATATCAATTTCTTTGAGTTTGAGGGTTTAAACACTTTCCTTGCTTCACTGTAGCTCTGAGGGTACTTTTAATATTTTGAAAAGGCAGAGCAGTGCCTTAGCAAGATCTCCATCATACAATATAATATGTAACTAATTAAAAGGATACTTGGGTGTCCCACTAGATCTGATATTTTTTCTTTCCTCTCCACTTTTTTTTTTTTTTAAATTCCAACCTCCTAGCTTTAATTTTTCTTTTTCTTTACTCAAAAAGTGTTCTGTGTAGTGGCTACAAAGACCACAATGTGCTACTCTCTGAATGTTGTACCAACGCTTCTCTTGAGAGCTATTATCAAGCAAGAAAAAAGATGAAACAATAAAATATTGCTTTGAAGAAGGCTGTGGTTGACCTATTCCAATTTCCTTGCCCAAGCTGGAAGGATGCAAAAGAAATAAACTCCAATTAACATTGTATATCTGAGTATTTAAAATGCCTGACTTTCTCCATTAACAGTGTGATTTGGTACTTCTGCCTTCTTGGAACCTTTTCAAGATTTTCTAAAAAACTCTCTCACTTTCATAATGTCACAAGTATTTCAGAGAAGATGAAGGTACTACTTGTATAGGTTTTCTATTTTTTAAATAGAGTTTTCAACACAGTTGTGCTCTTTGTGCTGGCACTGCTCTGATTTCACTGATGATTTACAACCAAAAATGTTGCATAAACAGCTCTCTCTCTTTCTTCCAAACTGTTCTGCTTCACCTTCCTGAGAATTATTGCTCAAACTCTCATATTTGGTAACAAGTTTGGTTTTTGTCTGAGTCAAGTGCAATGAACTCCTGACCTTTTCAAACTCATCAAAGACAGGCCCAGTAGTAAGAGACTTATAAACAGACAAGTTCTTGTGAAACCATCAGGGCTGCAAAATTGTCACCCAACGACTGGTAATGGCCCATGTATGGACTGTCAGTGTGAAGAAGATGAACGCATTGAGGGGTGAGTTATCTTGCACCCAGAGGTGGTTATTTTGGCAAAAGAGATTCCAAAAGAGAGAAAAAAATAAAATAAAAAAAAAAGAAAGAAAAAAAAGAAAAAAGCTGCTTATTCTATAGCAAGAGGAAAATCAACATTCTTTAAAAATTAAAAAATTTAAAAATACATTTCCTCTGCTTTCTTATTCTTTCTTCTTCTTCTTCTCCTTTTGCTTCTTCTTCTTCTCCTTTTGCTTCTTCTTCTCCTTTTTTTTCTTCTTTCTTCTTCTTTTCCTCTTCTTTCTTCATCTTTTTTTTTCTTCTCTTTCTTCTTCTCCTTTTTTTCTTCTTTCTTCATCTTTTTCTTCTTCTTCTTCTTCTTTTTCTTCTTCTTCTTTCTTCTTCTTCTTCTTCTCTCCTTCATTTTTCTTTCCCTTTTTGTTCTTTTTCTTCTCCTTTTTCTTCTTNCTCTCCTTCATTTTTCTTTCCCTTTTTGTTCTTTTTCTTCTCCTTTTTCTTCTTCTTCTTTCTTCTTCTTCTTCTTCTCTCCTTCATTTTTCTTTTCCTTTTTGTTCTTTTTCTTCTCCTTTTTCTTCTTCTTCTTCTTCTCCTTTTTCCTCTTCTTCTCCTTTTTCTTCTTCTTCTCCTTCTTCTTCTTTTTCTTCTTCACCTTTTTTCTTCTCCTTTCTTCTTCTTCTTCTTCTTCTTCTTCTTCTTCTTCTTCTTCTTCTTCTTCTTCTTCTTCTTCTCCTTTTTCTTCTTCTCCTTTTTCTTCTTCTACTTTTTTTTCTTCTTCTTTTCTTTTACTTGTTTCAGTTATTAAACTGTTGTCATCTCAAATCACAAGTTCTATTTTCTTTTCTCTCCTGAATCTCCTCCCCCCTGAGAGCAGAGAGGGGACAAAACATGGTTAAACCACGACAAAATTTAATGTTACACATTTTACCATCTAGAGACAGCTTCTCTCTGGGCTCATCCTCAGAATTTCAGTAACACCCCGTGAATGGGTGTGATCAGAGACGAGCAGGGATTCCGTGACTCTGTGATCTAATAACCATGGTGAGATGCCTTCTGCCAACACAAAAGGCTGCACTTCTGGAGACAGAAATTCCAGCTGAGACATTCTAGTGTCCTGTGTCACACAAATCAAGCTGTTCCCGACACCCCTCTCTCTCTTATCCTCATCCAAACTTCAGGTCATGCAGCCACTTTGGTGTGAAAATCGCGCGTAGTTCTTGGGCAGGGACGAGGTGTCAGGAATGATTTCACTGCTTGGAACTTCCCAGGAAATGAGACCCACATGATGGGATAAACAAGAAGGGGTGAATCAGCCTGGGAGGCAGATTTCTACTCTTTCCTTTCTCTTCACATCGGGGGGGAAATGGGTGTTCCTTTGCCCTCGTCAGGGCAAAATAATCCATCTCCCTGTAACTGCTCCTTTCAAATGCCACGCATTGTTACTGCACAATTAAAGGGTATTCCCACAGATTCCTGCACCTCATTGCTACATGTTGGACAAGATTCAGACAAAGAAGGAAATTTTTGAACCTCCTTGCTCATCCTGCAGGAACACACCAGAGGAGAATCTCTGTTTCCGCAAGTTCTGCCATCCCTGTATCCTTCACCACCAACTTCCCAGAAGTGACTCAGATTCATAAATGTTTTCCTGCTCCTGAGAAGGCTCCTCTGATAAGTTTACAACTCTGCTTTGTTTGCAGCTGATTTCTTCCTGTAACAAGCCTCTCCCCACCCTGGTATGGAAGTGGTGATTTGATGGTATGTGGGTATCCTGACACAGCAAGAGGGGAGGGAGGGAGGGAAATTACTACACTTCCCCTGCTCAGCTCAGAGAGCAAACGGGAAGTTTGATGACTTTTGCTCTGTCAGAGGTCAGTGGGTCACACTGGCCATTTCCAGTATTATGATGGTTCAGTCATTCTCTGCCCTCTCCTTTTGTCTTTCCAAGGAACAAAGCTCAAGAAACCACAAACCCAAGATACTCCCTGCAGTTTATCTTCCTGCAGGCTCGTGATCAGATGGGAGAAAATAAGGGTAGAGGCACCTTCTTTACAACAAAAATGTCAAACCTTTCTAGATAGCTCCCACGGTTCTAGAAAAATCGACCAGCTCTGTGAGCAGCAGGTGTAAAATTCTCCAAGATGTTTCTTACTCTCTTTAACCCATCTTTGGGTGAAGTTTCATGTTCCTTTCAGTCACATTTAGGTCTTAATGGAAGGGAAGCCTTTGAATGGCATTGGCTTTACGTTAAAAGAAAGAAGAATCTTTAAAATTTTGTTGTATTTATTTTTTTTTCCCCACAATATACTTATAAACACTGCAAGTTTGCTATTAAATAAAACAGGGGGACCAGAGTTTGCTCAGACAAAGCTGCTAGAATGAGGAAGCTGAGCAAGTAAGATCAAGAGAGAAACCTCAAAGAACTGGGAGTGTGATTCCAGAGAAAACCAGAGATTGGTGATGAACTGAGGGTGGCTAAAATAGATGTTACATAAGAGGCAAACATCAATTATTACTTCTCCTCATTTTGGGCAGAAGGAATGAGTTTACAGACAGCAGGGAGGAATCAAATCAAATATTAAGAAAAACCTCACAACTACAAGAAAAATTTCATAACTACAAGAAAAACTTCATGACTGCAAAAAACCCAGGCTGTGGAGTTGGTTGCCAAGGGGAGGATGTGAATCACTGTCTGCAGATCTTTGTAGTTAAACAGCCATCTGTCACAGAATTAAATCTCCAGTGCTGTAGTGTTAGATTAGGGTTAAAATATTTAGTTACCTTTGTTATTGTAGCTGCAGTGAGTCTTGAATAACTGGAATTCATAATTTTGGATAATGCAACAGAAACCTGCCTTTTTTTTTTAATGTTTCATGGTTGGTTTATTTTTTTCTTTTGTTATGCCCTCTGTCTATGAAGGTTTGTGTAATAAAACAACTGCTACATTTTGCTTTTCCTCCTATTTATCCATCATTGAAAACCATCAAAATATGGGATATGATGGGGTAGGTGGAGAATATATCTTGTGGGAATTTCAGTAAATCTGTTTGCATCTCAGGAAGCTGAGTAAGCTGATACTCCCTCGGAAGGAAAAGAGGTGCCTTGGTCTAAATGATAGTGAAAAGAAATGTCATGGTGAGCTGTCCCTTCTCTGCTTATCATCAATCATTAAATCAATTAAAATCTGACAGTTGTGCCTTCCTTTCTTGTCTGTGGGAAATATTGATGTAGTTTTTTCCTTACCCAGGGCTTTAATCCAGGAAGATACAAACTTCTGGAGGGTACCAGAAGCTTTGTGGAGTAAGCAAAAAGAGCAATGATCAATTCTGATTTTAAAGATAGTGGGAGATTTTTAAAGAATGGGAAAATAAGGAAAATAGGGTGGGGGGGAAGAATTTCTCATAGACAAAGACCTTGAGTCTTTGTAAACCCCTGGGTAAAAGATGGAGCTGGTCAGGGGTCAGACACAGTGGAGAAATTAGATCACAGGTATCCTGAACCCTCTGAAGAGTTTGGAATGGCTAAAACAGAGGTTTTGCTTATTGCGTTAATCTCATCTTTTAACTTTCTACTGAGCCCTGAAGATGGTTCCAGGATTTCAAATATGTCATAGTCAAAAATTAAAATAAATCCCTGATCTTTCTAAAAAGGCAGTTCAAACCTGTACATGGAAAGACATTGAATCTGATGGCTAGTTGGAAAAGAATCAGAGTTTATTCTCCCCCCAAACTTGAAAATGTATCACAATCATCACAGTTCAACCATTTACACACTTATCTACAATTTCATACGTATATAATTCTTGTTTTCCTTCAAAAGCTTTTATTCCAGTATTTCCCTAAGGTGAACAGTTTGTCCATGCTGAGAACTATTTCTATAGTACTTAGATTTGTAAGGAGAGAGAACTTCCATGTCATTATGTCATTCCCTCAAATAAGGGTCTATGTTGCAAGATGGGGTAGTTAATTATGGTTCTCTTTTCTCTTTAGTCATTCCTGAATTACCCCGTTGTGTAATTACTCAGTTACTACGGTGCAATCAAAATAATAACATGTTTCTTACTTTTCTCATCACTACTGTAACCAATACAACCAGAACCCTCACTTTTTGGCCCAGAATGTTACAGTGTGAAACCATCTGCAGAATAACCACAGGCACAGGCTTATCTGTGGTCCTCGGGCCACCAAGAGTGACCAGTTGACTTAACTCATCCTCGGGACACGGCCCAGTCAGCACCATGATCACTGAGGTACCACTGAAATTCATTATTTGCCTGTGCTCAGGGCTTGCTTTCCTTCCAGTTTGAGCTCCCATTCCGCCAGATCCTGTGTAAATATGTCTAATAATTTCTAAGTCTCTGGAAATTAAGACATCAGGACAAGCAGCCGGTCATTGAACTCACCCAAAGTTTGACTCTTCTTCTGCATCTCTTCCCGTTTGGTCTGGAAGCAGAATATCACAAGCAGACTTTTAAGCTGGTGTGGTGGGTTGACCCTGTCTGGGTGCCAGGTGCCCACCAAACTGCTCTATCACTCCCCTTCTCAGCAGGATATGGAGGTGGGGGAAGGAAAAGAGATGGAAAAAACTCATGGGTCAAGATAAAGGCCACTCAATAATGCAAGAGCAGAAAGGCCTCATGCAGAAGCAAAGGAAAACAAAAGATTTATTCTCTTCTTCCTACCAGCAGGGGATGTCCAGCCACTTCCTGAGGCTTCAGTGGAGCTTAGGGGTTGCTCTGGAAGGCTGACATTGTTTTAAGGAATGCCTCTTCCCATCCCTTTCTCTTAACTTTTGTTGCTGAGCGCATGTCACATGGTATGGAATATCCCTTTGCTCAGTTTGGATCAGCTGTCCTGACTGTGTCCCTTCCCAAGATTTTACCCACCTCCAGCCTACTGGGGAGAGAGGAATGTTGGAGAAAGTCACAGAATCATAGAACAATTTGGATAGGAAGGGACCTTAGAGATCATCCAGTTCCAAACCCCTGCCATTGGCAGGGACACCTTCCATTAGCCCAGGTTGCTCACAGCTCCATCCAACTGGGCCTTGAACATTTCCAGGGTTGGGGCAGCCGCAACTTCTCTGGGAAACCTTTTCTAGGGACTCACCACAGACACAGTCAAGAATTTCTTCCTGAAATCTAATCTAAACCTACTCTCTGATGGTTTGAAGTCATTCCCCCTTGTCCTGTCACTCCATACTCCTGTAAATGCTCTCTCTCCATCTTTCCTGTCAGCTTCCTTCAGGTCCTGGAAGGCCACAATTAGGTCACAGCAAAGCCTTTTGTTTTCCAGGCTGAACAATCCCAGCTCTCTCAGCCTTTCCTCACAGCAGAGCTGCTCCCTCCCTCTGATCATCTTGGTGCCTTCTCTGGGCTCCTCCAACAGGTGGATGCTGTGCCAGCACTGCTCAGCAGTAGCCAAAATCCTGGTGTGCTCCCAGCACCTTTCTAGCTCCCAACACACAGCTCAGCTGCCATGGGGAAAATTAATTCCATCTCAGCCAAACCCAGCAAAGGCAGGGACAAGATCCAGGCTAAAATCTGGACACTTCATTTTCAGCATCGAAATATCTGTTTGCAGGGGGAGAAATTTCTGTCCTAGGCACTTATTTTCCTTGTCCTAATGTGACACCCGTGGATATTTGAGAAATGCCAGGGTATTGGAGACACCCATGTTGATGGATTCAGGGAACACCTGTACTATTCCTGACCAGCTGGAAGTTAAGTAGGACCAGAACAACTCGAACATCAACACAGATGTTCAGGTAACCGAATCCCGTCCCAGATGTCTGGACTCACGCTGAGGTCCATGGAGACTTTTTCAATGTGTCAGGAGGCAATTTTCCATTAGGAAGGTCAAAAAAGCCACTGGCAAACAAAAAAGATATTCAGCCATCCTTTAAAGGCAAGAGTCCAACCACACTGTTCACCCCAGATCATGGGACAGCTTTAAAATGAATAGGATTTGTTAATGGGCAGCACAGAGAGTGAAGCAGAACCACAGTCCTGACTTTTCCAGCTTTCACGGGTAATTAATTCCATTTTTAATGCACAGTGCTCAGGTTTTGCTGTTAGTCAGGGGAAAAAAAATAAGGCCAAAAAATAAAGTCTCACACATGTCAGTCATCAATCCACTTTTTTCCAGCCTCTCCCATAATTAGGATGATCAGGGATTTACTGATTATCTTAACCTTTGGCCAATGATACAGTCCAAAAAACACTCAGTGCCCTTCCCAAAGTAAAATTTGGCTGTGCGGTGGCTTGAAAGGAATAAATATAATTTTGTAAAAGAATGGGTTATACTTTAGGTAATGAAACTACTCTCCACCTTATTAATTAAATGCAAATGTTCCTCCACTAGTGATTTCTGCTTTGTGCCTCATCAGGACAGCAACAATTTATTACAGCATACTTAGGAAAAAAACCTCATTACTAGCCTTTTCAGTTATACATATATATATAAAAATAAAATATGAAGACAACTAATCTGTTTCCATGGGGTTCTTCAGTTCATTATTAATATTCTACTGCTATATGTGATTCTATGTATCTTATATGACTGTGCTAATAATTGTCCTGTCCTCCATTAGGCATTAGCATTCAATATCTAGAACATCTTTTGTTGCACACTCTTCTGCAATTATTTGTTATTAATATTAGTCAAAAAAACCTAATATAACTACTTGATTTCTAAATCTGTATTGAGTATATGGATTTTTTCTCATTATTTTCCACAGTTTCTACTAATGTTGTATATAAAGGATCAATAATTCATTTACAGCAACACAGAAACTTCTTCATCATAAGGTGACATCGTATCTGCTCTACATTAATCTGGATTCTAGAAAAGAAAAAAAAGAGCAGAAAAATTGTCTTTTTTTCATTAGTTTCTGAACTTCTGAGGAACAAAAAGAGGAATTAAATTCATTGTTCATTCCAGTTTGACTAGGAAATGAATTACTGGTAAGGATGTGAAAATGTTATGATGTTATAAATTGTTTTTTTCCTCTCAAATTCCCGTATGGTTCAAAGGCTATTTACTTTGCCCACCCCTGAAGACAACTCTGTTGGCAGTGCACTTCAAGGACCAATCTTCTGTGACTGCTGGAAGTCCCACAAAGCACAGGGTTTGAAAAGACTTCAAGACATCAACCCACCCACTGTCCATCCCCAGGGCAGTCTCAGCCATCCCTCCCATGGATTTTTGTCTCATATTTTTCAAAAACCCTTCAGTGACAGAGCCTCTACAGTTTGGTCATTTCATTTATCAAAGTCTTCAACTGTTTTTACCACCAGAATGATTTTTCCTGACATCCCACAGCTTTAGCCAGTGTCTTTTTTGCCCTATCTGACACGGCAAAATTATTCCTGTCTCCTTTCCAAAGGTCCTTTGTAACACAGGATGTGTCATGTCACTCTGGTGTAGTGGAAGGTGACCCTGTCCACGGCAGGAGGTTGGAACTGGATGATCTGTAAGATCCCTTCCAACCCAAACCATTCTGTGATCCTGTCATTCTATGATGTGTTCCCTTTATTTCCTTTTTTTGGCAAAACCTTTTGACCTTTCCCCTGCCACTGAAGTTCCCTGGTGTTTCCTCAAACCCTCTACTTGCCTCTGGATTATTTCCTACAGATCCAAAGCTTCCTTGAAAAATACTTCCTAAATTATCATGGTAATTTGATTGCTTACCGTCATGAAGTTTTGCTTTATGCAGGAAATAAGTAATATCCTCATTTATACACCCAATAATTTTGCCTTTCTCCATTACTATGACATCACTGATATAATTTACTCACCTTATGTAGCCACCTCGGCCATCAAATGCTTTCCTGGAGGCTCTTTGGGAACAGCATCTTCACAGATTGTGTTTGTGCACTTGATAATTCCCAGTGGTGCTTTTGGCTGCTGTTTCTGTTCTACTTGATCCTGAAATTATCAATGTAGAAGGTGGATTACTCTCCTTCTCTGATATAAGGCAATGGTGGACTATGACAAGCACGATGGATGAACGTAAAAAGACCATTTTTAGATCTTTCAGGGTCTTAATGAGCAACTGATTAAATGAGAACCAAAAGAGAGACATTTTGACCCACACAGTGATCATCTTCCTGTATAGGCTGGAGAAGGAACTGATATATTTGGTGCTGGAAGTGACTGTTCTGTTTGGCTGAGACAACCTTGCACTTAAAGAGGAAAGTAAGTTTCCTCACCTGAAAAATTTCAGAGATTTAATGCCAATTCCAGACGACAACTATCTTTGGAAATTAGTGTTTAGTGCATTTATTTATTGATGTCAAGCCCAAATAAGAGAAGTCGTGAGAAACCAGCAAACAGTTCAAGAAGATGTGTCATGAACCGCATCAGTAATTTGAAAATTGTCTTCTGTAAAACTCATAAGAAACATGGACATGCTTCACAGAACATTTTCATTGACTTTTTTTGGATTAAAAATTGATTTTTATTAAAATTCCAGTTAAACATTTTGATTATTTTTGTGGTACGATGGACAGGCAATGGTGAACGTTACACAGTAGTTAATTAATGCTGATCAAATTATTCAAGACTTTTTCAGAGGAGAATGGTTTTCCCAACTCGTAATCCAAAATAAGCCTAATCAAGCTGAAAAATGTATTAATGTTTCTTAGTTATCATTACAAAAATCCCTAAGTTTTATTTTATGTTTCTATCCAGGGACTTTGTTATTTTAAAAAAGTATTTTCATTTTATATTCAACTTGTGTGGGGTTTTTTGTTTGTTTGGTTTTGAATTTGTTTGGATTTTTTTATTTTTTTGATCTTTGAGTTTTATTTTTCCTCTGAAATAGAAAATCACCACCCTCCAAAAATTCTGTTGGGCCTGTTGAGAAAATGGAGGTTTTTCTTCTTCTTTAGATGATTCTAGAAATGACTGATATTTAAATTTTATGAATGAAGACTTGTGTGGAATACTTGGTAGAATAAAAATATTCTTGTTACATTAATCTTTGTATACTAACAGTCCTAATATTGAACTGCAACCTCAACATTTTGTAACCAGAAGATGGAAAGGAAACTTTTTTCCCCCTGTAAATCACGAAAACAAGTCAAATATTGTGGATTAAAACTCTGACCCTTCCAAAGATGAAGGCAATAAATGCACATGGCAATCCACTTCAATCTCTAGTTTTTCCTTATTACCATGCCATTAAAAATATAAGCAATCTATTTTCATAACCAAGGATTGCACAGATCACAGAATCCCAGAATGGTTAGGTTTGAAAGGGACCTCTGGAGATCATCCAGTCCAACACCCTTGCTAGATCATGAGTCCATGAGTTTATGTTTTCTGCATCTGAAAACTTCTGTTTTGTTTTGTTTTGTTTTTTTTTCCCCCTTAAGAGAAGTGTTAAACGCAGCACTCAAATGGCAAAGTCACCTGTCTGAAAACACCACCTGATGGGAGCCAAAAAACTTGGGTTTAGGTCTGTCTCAGCAGCTCCTAAAACTGGCCCCCCTCCTCTCCCAGGGGCTCCATCCCTGTTACACTCACAGCATTTCCAAGGGGCACGGGGGGGACTGGTTCGTCTGGGGGGGTGGAAATAATGTTTATTTCCAGTCTGGATCAGCTCCCTGCTCCAGTTGCCTGCAACACCCACAAATAGCTCTGGCAGGGAATAAGCAGCCCAAAAGAAGTTGAAAGGAGGAGGGAAAGAAGTGCTGGAGCACAGCGTGGTCAAGTAGCTGTGCCACAGCTCGGCTGCCAAGCTCCAAAATTTATCCCAGTGGAAACAAAGTCAGCCGGGCAGACTGCTGCAAACCCCCAGTGCACAAGTGCTTAACGAGATTTAGCTTCATTTAATGTGATCAAGAGTTAATGTTCTCCATTTTGAACTACATTTAAACAGCATTAGTTGAAATCCCTCTGCTCGTTTAATTCATGGTGCGAGAAAAACGATCGTCCTCTGACACTGCAAAGAAAAATTAATTCAACTGCATAACTATAACTTCGCATATTTTTTGTCTTCAGTGTTAAAACAATAACTCAAGGCCCCACTTATAAAACTCCTTCAGGTTCTGGGTTGTCTGAAGTCTCCCCGCTTCGAACCTTCCCTTTTTTCCTCGGAAACTAAACATTCGTTTGTCACGTCTGCACAACAAAATCACCTATTCTTGGAGCTGTGGTTAAATGACTTAGACCCAGCCTTCCTCCTCCCCTCCCCTCCCACATCTTTCCTCTAAATTTTAATAGTTTTAAAGAATTGTCATGGCAATAAGAGACTCTGTGAGACAATGGTAGACACTGAAATTTCCTTTTATTTCTCCATAAATTTGCCTTCAGTGTCACGAACTTCACCATGACACTCTGTGCCCATGGCTCTGACCTTGGGAGGCCACAAAAGCAGTCCTGGCTCCATTTTCACTTTAGACATTTCTAATAGGATTAAAGAGTTTAGGGAAATGTCACTTGTAGCTCTTCTCTCAATGTTGAATTATAATATCTTTTACTGGGCATGATCCTTGGGAAATATGAAGCTGGAGCAATGTCATCTCAGAAGCTAAAACTATTTAACTCAAATTGTTTCTTTTTAGCTTTGGAAGATCCATGGGTTTTATATATCAATGAAATTAGTTAGGTTTTTTAACTAATTAGGTTTTTTCAGGTAAATTACGAAATACTGATTTATGGTATTAAGGTTTCCTCCAGCTTTCCTTCATAAGAAAATTAAAATCATAGAATGGTAGAATCATGGAATGGTTTAGGTTGGAAGGGACCTTAAATATTATTCAGTTCAAACCCCCTGCCATGGGCAGGGACACCTCCCACTATCCCAGGTTGCTCAGAGCCCCATCCAGCCTGGCCTTGAACCTTTCAGCTGTAGATTTATCTGTGTGTAAATGTCTTTGTAGCTACAATAATTTGCCCAGAGAAGTTGTGGCTGTCCCATTCCTGGAAGTGTCTGAGGCCAGGTTGGATGGAGCTCTGAGCAATCTGGTTTAGTGGAAGGTGTCCCTGCCCATGGCAGGTGTTGGAATGCCATGATCTTTAAGGTCCCTTCCAACCCAAACCATTCTAGGATTTTATGATAATGGAGGGGATCTTGCAGAGGGAGAAAAAGTGGCAGCAAAAACCTAAGAGTTTGATATAAGTTTTGAGATGCTGTTCTATGTGTGGGGAGAAGAGTTTAGAAACAGGGCTGGCAGGGCTGTTGTGGAATCAGCCAGGATCTTACAAACTACACGAGCTGGTAAAACAAACTGAAACCATTCTGCAAAAAGCTGCAAGGGAAACCTTGAGAGAGTTGTGAAAATGTCAGGCTCTCACCTTTGGGAGAGCCTGCAGGGAGAAAAACGGCTCCTTTGCTGCATATTCCATCTCTCCTCTGCAGCTCTGCCATCCAAAAGGCAAGATGCCACCACTAGAAAACTTGGCAGAGGAGCTGCATGGAATGGGGAGTGTGTTGGTGATGGAGGTGATGAGTGGAGAGAAAATGTAGTAATTACTGATCTACTAAGTGCCTGCTTCTGCCCAGGAGAAGTGTGGGAGCAGACTTGCAGAGGTGGTGGTATTCAAGGCTGAAAAATTTGGATGGAACTGGTAGGAAGTGAGAACTTTGTGCCTGTGGAAAACTGGTCCTTCAGATGTGCTTTTATGGTGAAAGTAAGCAGCTCAAAGTTCTGTTAGTTATGGAGGAAACTTTTTTCTTTAGATGAAAAAAATAGTCGTTTTGGTGAAATAATAATAAAGGAAAGACTCATAAGTGCATTTTTTTTTTTTAAGACATGTCTTTCTCCTTAACCACAAACAGCTGGAAATTTGCACAAAACAGCGACAGTAGGAAGGATCTCATTTTAATGGAATGTCTGTGCTGCAGATTGGCAGAATAAGGCTGAAAATACAGAAAAGCCAGGTTTTCCAAAATGATCCATGGTCATCAGAGTTCCTACGTGGTGGATTTCAGCACAAGACCCCTCTACACCAACGCCCACTCTCCCTTAAAAAAGAGAACCTTGTGAAATATCTTACATCGGGCTCTCTCTGTTCTCTGGTGCGTTGAAAAGTGGCAAATAATGCCTTGTGTGGTTTTTATAGGCATGACTTCAACAGCACAGAATAAACACACAGAATGGCTCAGATGTGGTGGCTGAAATGGAAAATTCTGATGTGGACACCAAAAGCTTACTCACAGGCAACTTATTTTTCTAATACAGGGACCAAAAAAGTGCATCCCCGTGAAATGTGAGATGTTGCTCCTCTGAAACGAGTCTGTTTATGATTCATTTTCAAACAGTGGCTGAAATGGCTGTAGGGTGCATGATCAGTAGAGCATTTGTGGGACAGCCTAAAGGCTTTTAGCCTTAATAGAACTGATACATTACAGGAAACATCATGGATGCTCAGCCACATATTTTTCTTAAAACTGCAATCTCTTTGGGAAGGAAAGCAGAGGGAATGTGTCCAAATGCTGTAACTGGCACGATCTTGTGGGGACAGCATGGATCACTATAGTTTTATAAGATTTTCTAGGATTATAACAGTATTAAATATTTGTGAGACAGCTGAAATTCCCTGTTTTCTTACTATTGAAAGAACTTTGAGTAGCTTAAAACTTAGGAACATATCATAGAATCATATAATGGAATAACCTGTGTTGGAAGGGACTTTAAAGACTATTCAGTTCCAACTCCCTGCCATGGGCAGGGTCACCTTCCACTAGCCCAGGTTGCTCCAAGCCTCATCCAACCTGGCCTTGGACACTTCCAGGGATGGGGCAGCCACAGCTTCTCTGAGCAACCTGTGCCAGGGCCTCCCCACTCTCTCAGTAAAGAATTTTTTCCTAAAATCTAATCTAAACCTACTCTATTCCAGTTTGAAGCCATTTCCTCTTGTCCTGTCTCTAAATGATCTTGTAAAAAGTCCTTCTCCATCTTTCTTGTGGTCTCCCTTCAGGTACTGGAAGGTTACAGTAAGTTCACCCTGAAGCTCCTCTTCTCCAGGCTCACCAAAGCCAGTTCTATTTGGGTTGTTCACCTCCTCAAATGGGAACAGGAGGGAATCAGCAAAACACTGGGATGTACTGAACACTGTTGCCAGATTTGAAGACCTATGTCATGGTGAATTAAGACTCTGTAGGTTTAAGTTCCCTCACTGGCTTTTTTCATAATTTTACCAATTGAAAAAGTAGATTTAGCATTATGGGCTGAAATTTTGTCCGTGTTACACCTCTGCAGGGAAATCTTTCAGTTCTTAAGATTATGTAGCTTCTGAAATAGGGTTGGGAAAAATAGAATTTGTCTACGATAAATACATTTGTAAGTGCTCATTTACAAGGTCTAGAGCTTCATCCTCTGCAAAAAAAAAAAAAAAAAAAAGATTAGAATTGACAGGAGCACAGCTCTAATTTTGTTTTAGACAGCTTTGTGAAAGTTTGTCTAATCTAGGCAAGGTACAAGTATTTGAGGAATAATGAAATAAAGCCTTTTGCACACACTGAATGGAAAGCTTGCCAACTTCAGCTCTCCAAAAACACCTTCTTGTGTTCTCAGTTCCCTCACAGATCCAACCTACAAACAAGCCCTGAAAGCTTCATCCCCACAGATATTTCCAAATGTAGTCGAGCCCTGCACAGGTACAGCTTTAGTTCCTTGTAGCTGTGGTGACCCTGGGAGATGAGAGGTTTCTTTCCATGTCCAGAATTCCCACTCCCAACCCGTGTAGATAAGCAGTAAGAAGTCATTTGAAACAAGTGCAGAAAGATGAGTGGGGAAGATGGACGAAGAGCAGTGAAAATGGGGCTGTAGGATGGACCATTGGGAAGATGGGAAGATGGGAACTGGGGTTAAGAACTGATTTTGAGGAATGCCAGGATATGAGAATAGAAGAGCAGAGAACAATATTTTAAAGATATTTCACATCTTGAGTCTCTGATCTTGCAATGTTAACATTTGCTTAATGCTGATATGGAATTTAAAGTCCTTCAAGAGAGTATGAATTGATGGACAGACTTTGATACACACCCAGCAGGGCTGGAGTACAGCCAAATTTATGGCTTCTAGACATTAGATTAGACAAGAGAATGTTGTAAAATAGATTTAAACAGATTTTCATTTAATGCTTAGGATGAGATGAATGAGCTGAGTGCACATATTTCAATACTTTGACTAAAGGAGTTGATGGGTTGAGATTTAGACACTGAACTTTCAGAAGTCTCAAGCAAAGTGGGAAGGATCCCTTGTGAATTTTGCCTTCAAATCAATGTCCAGCAGGCACCCAGCAGAATTTTTGTTCACATGCCTGTGAGTAGCTTTTGATCCTGTGTTTTAAAGTGCAGCACCATGGTCACTACACCCACACACAGATACACTGGAGCTGCACTGAAAAATGTGAATTAGAATAAATTGACATCAACATTAGCTGTTAGGATAGGGTTTCTCTTGTGCCAGAAGTGTTGTTCAATACAGGATTAGCAACATTTACAGCTCCTAAAATGATTTTGGGTTTAAAGAAACAATCAGGGGTCTTGCCAGGAAGTAGGATTCCCATAACCTTGTCATCAATCACTCAATTCGTCCAGTCCAGTCACTGAGAATGCAGAAAGTCAAAAAGTTGGAAAGCTCAAACACAGCTTGGAGAATTGTTAATATTTATTTCCCACTCCACTGTCCTGTTACGTCACTTCTGTGCAAAAAGATAAATGCTTCAAACCTGCAACTGGGGGGAGAAAGAGAGGTCGAAAAGCAGGTGAGAGATGCTGAGAAAGGCTGAGGGAGTGAAGTCTGACTCTTGCTTTGGAACATGAACTCTTGTGCTTTGTACCTCTGTGCTCTGCACACCCTGAGTCTGGCAGTGCTTGTAAGTAATTGCATGGAAAAAAACCAAACAAACAAAACTTTGACTTTGTTGTGTTTCGATAATTGTTTATTTCCTCCTTGGAGCAGATGGGCAGATACGGCTTCTTTCTCTTTTCTCTTTATTTGCTTTGGATTCTGCTTAAACAAGGCAAGATGTTATGAAAAGTGTGAGCAGTACCAGAGGGGACACACACTGCAGGATCTTTATATCAATTCATTTCACTGCTTTCTTATCCCACACTCACTGTAGAGAAACAACATAATTGGCAGAATTCCTCTTTTTTTTTTTTTTTTTTTTTTTTTTGTTGTTT
>NW_016690331.1:578550-606353 GCF_001604755.1 Lepidothrix coronata | reverse complement strand
TTTATTTGCTTTGGATTCTTCTTAAACAAGGCAAGATGCTATGAAAAGTGTGAGCAGCAGCAGAAGGGACACACACTGCAGGATCTTTATATCAATTCATTTCACTGCTTTCTTATCCCACACTCACTGTAGAGAAACAACATAATTGGCAGAATTCCTCTTTTTTTTTTTTTTTTTTGTGTATGTGTGTGTAGGCTTTAAGACAGTGACAAGAAGAAACTGGAGGAGGGTTGTTACATTATTTTTTTTTTTTTTTTTTTGTGTATGTGTGTGTAGGCTTTAAGACAGTGACAAGAAGAAACTGGAGGAGGGTTGTTACATTAGAGTAGCTGAGTTTTGATAGTTTTTTTAAATTTCAGATTATACTGCCCTATTAGCTACAATTTCAGCTGCTTTGGTGGTAGAATTAATATGATTTAATATGTAAGCAGCTGAGATGCTTCAGGTAAAAAATGGAAGCAGCAGGGATGTTTATGGAAGAATTAGAAATATTTAAATGATTTAAAAGCTCAGAGGTCTTGCTGATATTTTGATTTGGACAAAGATTAGTAAACCAGCATTCAGGATCACACAGATATCAGGAAATGTCTGTGCAAAGTGGGGGAAGGATATTCTTCGGTTTTGAGAGTAATTACATTTTCAGCATCTTCCTTTTGTGATCCTTCCTCTATATCTTTTTTTTTTCTTTCCTGGGAATCTCATTTCCGAAGGAACATTTCATGAAGGGGGGGGGCACAGAAGTCTTTTTGTGGATTGAGAAAAATAAAGCACCTTGAAATGACTGAAAAGACTTTTTATTGATGTGAAGCTACAGCTTCCTCTGTATCATCTCTGTGACAAACTCCACTTCCCTGTAGTGGGAGTAGATAAATATGATTGCTTGTAAGTAGAATATCACACTAAGGGTTAAAATATGACTGAAGGTCTCTGTAAGAGCCTGTCCCATTTACCCAAGAGAAATAACACTTTCTTTTATAAAGTTATATTGGTTATTTTATGAATATGCACTGATCAGAAACAATTTTATGTGTTAGTGTATAATAAAAATCTCCTAGCATGTGTTGCATATGTTATTATAATAGAGGGTGGGTAAACAACTCTTATTTCAGTATATAATGGTGGAAAAACAGCCATCTGGTTTTATTGGTGTAAGTGATCATATACTTTTTCTGGTGGAGCTGAACTCAACTTTTGGAGAGGTTTTAAAGGCTTTAGAAGCCAAATGAATATTTTCAATTTATTTTACCTGAGTTGGTGTCAGAGAAGACCTTACATTCAGTGTCTGTTCAAGCAGTGTTTAGTGATGACTGGCATATAAACTGCCACAGCATCTCTTAAGGTTGGGTCTTCTTGAAGGAAGAGGCAATAATTTGAATTCCTGGTGCTTGATCAGCCTCATCTTTTTATTTGAGACACACGTGGTAATATGTTCTCACAAGTCTGGAGATTTAGAAATCAAAAATGGAAAAAAAAAGAAAAGGTTTCCTGGACTGGTGAATAAGCCAAACAAGCTTTGCTCTTGCCATGAACACTTCAGGGAGCAAAGAGAGTTTTGACAGGCGAGATCTAGTAATGTTGGGTTTTGGTTTTTTTTTTTTGCCAGGAGAAATAATTTAGGACAGTGCAAATGGGTACATTTCCTGCCTGCTGAGGTTTTTCTGGGCACAGTTCATCAAACCAAGAGAATGTTGTAGAATAGATTGTCAGTAAATGGTTTGACTGCTTTTTCTACTGACTAATAAAGCTGCTTTGTGCAATAGCTGTCACACACCGTGGTTAGGGAGCTTTCCAGCATAGATGACCTTCATTGTCCAGGGTGAGTACAAGGGGGGATAGAATATATGTTGGCATGAAGAGAGATATCAAGTGAACGAAGATTTTCCTGACAGATGCCAATTTTCTCTCATTCTACCTACCATTACACATCTTAGTTGATTTGAGGGGCTCCCCAGGCTTCTTGTTTTTGACTGATCTCTCTGACATCATTGGGGCATCACACTTCATTCAGCCTCAAGAACTTTTAAATTGTTGCCTTAAACTGATCCGTGGCACTGTTGTCTGTAAATCTGGCAAGAAAACCACATCCTCCTAAAAGAGCAGTAAATGGGAAGCAGATGATCTTGAAGGGCATAAACGGAATTTTCAAGTACCAGGGTCCAAACCCCAGAAAAAACAAATATTGTGCAATTAATCCAGTGTTCTCCAGCAGCCTCAGAGCCTCAAGCTGTTAGACAATAAGCAGTTCAAATGCTCTGTAGACCAACAGGAGATGTGGGCATTGACATGGAGGGGAAACACCAGCTTATTGGAACGGGTACAATCTGCCCTTTGAATTAATTGAAAGCCAGATATTTATTTTCAAAATTCCCTGAATATTAATCCTCCCTGGGTGGAAGAAAACTGAGCCATATGCCAGCCACCTGCTCACCATGCAAGTCTCATCCTGAGTTTATTTTCTTGATGTGCCTGCGTGTTTTTATATCTGTGTTCACTCATGCAGAGCACACCAGCACCAGTGGCCTGGGAGCAGAGCTAAGTCAGAGTGTCTCTTATGGCAACTGGTCTTCTGGGACTGGGGACAATGGTTGGATAAGACAAATATTCCTTTCTTTGTGATACATAAAATTAAATGTGTATTTCTGCCCAGCGGGTACAACCACAGCAGTTGTGGTGTGTAACAGGCTGCTGCAGAATTTGTCCTTTGGTGGCCAAGGTTCTCTGGAGGCCTTCACATTCTCTTCTGGTGCCCACACAAGCTCAAGTCTAAACAAGGACTAAAGCAACTAAACAGTTCCTGCTATCAAAACACCTTCATGCCAAACCAACAAATGCTTTGGTGCAGAGTTTGTTTTTTTAACAAAGAAAGGAGTTTTGCCTCCCACCCTCTGTAAAGAAAGGCAGATGGCAGAAGGGAGAGAACAGATTAATTCCTTTTAGAGCGAAAAACTCTTTCAGAAGACAATTTTGCAGGAATTGTGTGTGATTCCAAGGTGGTGTTTCTTTGGAGGTTGGCAGGGGGTTTCTATGCACGGGTGGGCTCTGCAGCATGTCCTGCAGTGCTGAGCCCTCCACTGTTATGAAAAGGAGCCTGACCAAGTGCAGTGCAGTCTGTCTTTCTGGGGTCAGATTTAGCAGGGTCTAGCTAAATTTAGGGTAGAAATGAGTCCTGCACTCAAAGCCAGGCCCTAGCAAAGAGTTCTTTGATTATGAACATAGACAGGGGAATCTTATACACTTTCCAGACCTGTGGCTACCGTCTTCTGACATCTCTACTGCCTGATGGTTTGCTCTGATGTAAAGTATTACAGCCCTGCTGCCTTTAGCAGAGCTCAGCTGGGGTCATACACATGTAGATGTGGTGTTTAGGGACTTGGTTTAGTGGTGGATCTGACAGGGCTGGTTGGACTTGATCTTGGAGGCATTTTCCAACCTTAATTGTTCTGTGATTCTGTGATCTCAAAGTGTTGCAATTTGTGCAGAGATTGTGGTACCCTCTGGATGCTAAACCCTAAGATAGCATTTTATGTCCTTAAAACAACCTCCTTAGCTGCCAAAGTAAGACTTAATGACTGATGATCCAACACCTTCTTACTAATCGTCTGCTCCCTGCAGGTTGCTGGAAATGTCCACCCAGAATGTGATTTTATGACAGAGCTGAAAAAAAATGAGGCTGAATGTCTGGAGGACCCACAAGAGCGTGGAAATGCAACATCAGCAGGTGTCCATGTGTGAGGGATGAGGGGAGGGAGGGAGAAGTGACCCACCAGCAGAGTGAGGGCACAGCCAGGCTGCCAATGTGCATGTTTGAGGGTTTTACTTATTGTCCCACATACCTGTTGTCTCGTCAGCTCTTGTTCCATCTATTCCCTTTCCTTTAAATTCTCTTTTCCACAGTCTTTCCCATTCGAATATGGACAGTCAATTTATCTGAGTGAATCCTTTTGTCCTTGTCCTATTCTTTGTCCAACTGGATGCTGTCATGGCATCATACTTGCATGTCTGTGAGGGTGTTTTGATCTTTAAAAATAGGATAACCCAACAAAAAGTACTGTTGTCTTGTCTTTCTTCCAGAATTACTCTCCCTCCCATTTCCATAATACCTTTTCATTTATTACATTATTTCAAAAACCCACCCCAGTCTAACACAGTGGGTCTAACTAAAGCAGATTAAATAATCCTCTGGGGGTGTTTATTTCTCATTATAGAATAAAAATTGTGGCTAAACTATTTTTTGCAAGATATGTAAGCGGTGGAGTGGCAAAGTTTAAAAAGGTTTGGGGTTTTATTTTGCTCAAATATAATTATGCTTAAAAATATATTTCACTTTCTGCCTGAGGTTGCAAGAGAACTTGGGACAAATTACTGTGCTGGCCAGAGGCAGATGCTGGAGAGACTCTTGCCTTACCATGCCCAAACATCATCCTTCACTTCATGAAGGAGCCAGGTGATGTACTAGCAGGGTTGTACTCCTGTTCTTCTGTTGCCTGGAAGAGCATTTCTAAAAAGTGGGGGTGAAGACAGAAAGTTGCATGTTCCCACTCTCCAACTGGATCAGAGCAACACTGCAAAGATTTTAGTAGGATCTGAGGGACCTTAGAAGTTCTGCTCACATTTTAAGTACTATCCATAGTCTGTGATGGGGCCCTGATCCAAAACCCACTGAAATAAATAGAGTGATTCCATGGGTTTCCATGGGCTTTGGGATCAGCTTGTTGTGTGAGTTTTTGACAAAGCTCACATGAGGTTTTCTAGGTCAGAACTTAAGCACTGGGCTTTCGGAGATTTGTGCTCTGATTGGTTTGGGATGAAATGAAAGGCAGAGGAATGAGTAACGTGATTGTTCTTTAAGAGCAAGTTTGGAGATACAAAGCAGAACTTAGTCCTCGAAGCAGCACGTGTGTTTGGCCAAATGCAAAGCTGCAAACTAATGCCTTTGTGTCTGCTTGCTCTGTGGGTGAATATGGCAAGGAACAGACTGTGAGCCCACAGGGAGGAAACCATCTTCCAGGAAAGACCTGGATTTGGCAGCTCCACAAGAAAAAGAAGCTGTAAAGCCCAAGCTCTGCCTCACCCAACACATGCTTGTTATAAACGAGGGATAAGGAAAGTCCCTTTCATCTGTGCAGATTCATTTCCTGCCATGGGATTCTCGGATTTATCCTTCATCTGAGTCATAAATCTTTTTATGGAAATGTGCTATCCTCATAGAAGGAACTGCTTATCCCAGCCTCTGGTCTGCAAGGAAAATATTAACCCCAGGGGAGGTGGGAATGAGAAGGGGTATATTAGAAGGGTGAGTGCTGTACAAAGCAGAAGTCTGATGGAGCAGTGCTTCCCAAACCTCTCCAATGGACTTTTTTTCCCTGATTTAATTAATTCCTTACTCCTTCCCACCCCTACCCCTGTCTCTCACCTCTTTTTCCATTGTTTGCCTATAGAAAAATCACAAAGTTTTGTGTCTGATGACCTGAACGTACACACACAAAGTGTCCTACCAACTCTGTGAGATGCCAGTGAACACGATCCTCTCCTCCTGGCATAACCTTTGTACCAGCCAGAGGTCTTCTCCTGGGGTTTATTTTCCATGTTATGTGGCTTTCCACTGGAAAAAATTAAGTGCTTCTGTTTCAGCTGGGATAGTAAAAAGGAACTGCACAAGGAAAGGCTGGTCTGACCCGTTCCCTCCCTACCACGTCGCCTGTCCAGTAGAAGATGAGATTCCCCTTGAAGAAGTAAGTTTAATTACAGGAAAATATGTGAGTGGTGTGTTGATGTTATAGGATTCCCTTCTATTCCTGCAAGAACACTGCAAAGGGAAGCTCAGCTGAAGCTGAAAGTGTGGAATGTAATTCAGATTTGACTCTAGCCACTTATTTTGGAAAATAACTAGGAATGTTTTATTATTCATGTGTGAGAGTGTAATAAAAACAAAGCCAGCTGCAAATTCCAGACAATCATGAACTTGCCTACAGATATAACAACTAGAGATGTATCATAAAATGTTCATAAAATATGGATTAAGACATTTCAGCAATATCAGTCAGCAAGATGAATTTGTAATATCACAGCACCAGTGATGTGCTGCTATAACATCTCTGTTCCAAATCCAGCAATATCTAAGGACAAGAGGGGTTCGGGTTTCTCATCCTGCATAAAATACCTAATTCATCAAGGAAAAAAAAGTCTCAAGGTTTTTTATATGTCAGTAATGCAGATCAGAATCTGACATAATCCTTCAGCCAGGTTTTGACAGTTGGTGATATCTAGAGGTTATCTGCTTGATTCCTAATTAATATGGATAAAAACATAATTTGTATCATCATGGGGAGATTTCACTTGTCTTCCCATTACTTTTTGTGTCGACTATTATAACTGTTTAGCTCAAACTTCCTTTCCAGCCCCTAAGCCTCAGCCCCTGCTGCTTTGCATAACAAACACACTGAAGTGCAACTCTTTCTTCCCTTCTTTTATTGCTTCCTTACACTGCTGGGGTAAAAACAATCTCCAGTGTGGGTAGATTTATGTTAGATATTAGGAAGAAATTCTTCCCTGTGAGGGAGGGGAGGCCCTGGCACAGGTTGCCCAGAGAAGTTTTGGCTGCCCCATCCCTGGAAGTGTCCAAGGCCAGGTTGGACGGGGCTTGGAGCAACCTGGGCTAGTGGAAGATGTCCCTGTGAGAGGGGGGTTGGATTGAGATGATTTTTAAGGTCCCTTCCAGCTCATTCTATGATTATTCTATTATTTTACCTAAAGGCAAACTGCTCAGTTGTAGATTTATCAATGTTAAGATTTGATTATTTTCTGTGTTTTCCACATCTGATTTGTTGCCAGTTAAGGTCAGTCTAGCACAGCTTTGATGTTCCTCATGGAGGAGTGCTGGATCCAGGCTTACTGGCAAGCTTTCCAGCTCTGAGGTACTTCTCTGAGCTTTGGCTGGAATTGTGCATAGTCAGGAATTTGGATAATCATATACAATTCACAGTTCATCCACCAGACAAAAAAAAAGGGGCCACTCTGCCTGGTTTCCATATCATACAACTTCATCAGTCTCAAAAATTTATGGTTCAAATCAAGTCTAATCACTGCAAGGTGGATCTCTATTAGTGCTTTGGTAGGATCAGGTGGGAGCTTTCCAGGGGTATGTCTTGGCTCTCCCCAGTTACTGCATTTACTGTTCTCAGAAAGCATAACCCATCCTCTCATGGATAAAACTAAACTGGAAGAAAAATTCAAGGTGCACCTGGTGGGTTCTGGCCAGTATTAAATGTTCAGCCAATGGATGGTGAAGAATATTCACCCATGGATGTAGAGTCCTCAGCACCAAATGTTTCACTCCACTAAACCAGGGGTTGGAATTACATGATATTTAAGGTCATTTCCAGCCCAAACCTGTCAGGGATTCTATGACCTGCACTTGCTAAGGCAGGACTGGTGACAGATCCTTTTTCTTGCTGTCAGAAACCCATAAGTTCTCAACTTCCCATAAGTTGAATTGTCTTCTGAGGGTATTTCTTTCCCTTCATTAACTAGAAAAGAAAGAGAATGAGAAGAAACAGGATTGTGTCAATATTTAAACAGTTCAGTCCTGTGGCCAGGCTCTCACATTCCTCATTTTACTCCAGACTCAGCTGCTCATATTTAGGCAGCTAATTTTTAAGCACCTAAAATAAATTAAATGGACCCCTATATATAATGCCTGCAGTTGCACTTAGGGCTCAAAACAAGTCTATCCCCTTCCCCACAGTGAACTGTGGCAATGCTCTGCACAGCTGTGAAGATTTTAGGTTATAAAAGCATTGAAATGGGACCCAAGAGATGGCCCATGTTGGATTGAAGGGAAAGATTTGCAGCCTAGAGCTTATTAATTTTATTTTCTGCTTTTATGTGTGATAGTGGAAGTCAACTTATCCTCACTCAGAGATCGTGTCTGAGGTGCCCCTTGAATTGAAATGGGTTTTGATCGATGTTCTGGCTGAGTAACAGTTGAGTTTGGCAGCAAGAAAAATGGAGGAGGGGAAAAAAAAAGCAGAAAAACCCAAGTAACTAGAACACAATAAAAAGGAAAAGGAAGAATAGATGGTAAAACTGGAAATAAGGAAGCAGAGAGTAGGAAAGTGGAGAAATGTAGGGAAAGGTTGCTGGAATTCTGTATTCATTGTGTAGCCAGATGTCAGCAGCATTAAAAAATATAAAATACACTATTTATAAAAATATATATATATAGTATATAAAATATACTATAAAATACAGTATTTATAAAAATGCATATAAAATATACTATAAAATACAGTATTTATAAAAATGCATCTGATTTTTAACAGTGCTTTCATTAAAGGTTGGCTTTGGTGTTTATGGTTTTTGAATGAGCCTCAAACCACCCTGATCAATACATGTTTTGGTGTCAGATTGAGCTGTATCCACCTAACTATGGAATGGGACTTTACAAAAGAGACATAACGAGGGATTTAAATTGGTTTTCGCCGTGGGATTAAGAGGGGGAAGAAAAGGCTGTCAGGGATATGAAATGATTGGAAGCACCAAACAAAGCAAAACAGCCAGAATCTGTAAAAACGCTGTCACTTAGCTGCAAGTTTTGTGACAAATAATTCTATTCCTTTATAGCAATCCTACTTTTCTACTATAAGGATCATCTACACTGTAGGATACAGCGTGTCCATCACCTCACTCATCATTGCTGTGACAGTTCTTATTGCATTCAGGTAAAGGTGTCCTCTGACCTTGATTCTTTTAACAGAATTCTTTATCTGACACTGTAGAAGACAACACTAGACATTAAAAATAACATAGATAGATATCCAGATGAATAAAAATAAAGATTTCCAGCCACACTGGTTTAATAATGTTACATTAAAGTTGAAATGAGAAGTGATCAGAGAGAGCCAAGCAGAAGGAGAATCAGAGCCGGGAAATAAACCCTGGCTGAATGTTGGTAAAACTCAGCAACTCACTTTGATCCTGGATAACCAAGAAATAAATTTACTTCCTTTTGCTGGAACAAGGATATTTCTTTGCAAATTAGGTGTGTTTGCCTTGTGTGGCTTCAGGGAATTTTATATTAATAAGAAGAACATGCACAAGGAACTTGATTGTGAATCAATGTTCCTATGGCATTGTATATATTACTATCAAAAAATTTATAACTAAAGACATATTTTAAAATTAGTCAGAATTTGGTTATGTTTGGTTAAGATTTCTTTCTTACTGAATTATCCATCAATTAGGTATTTTCAGGTATAATTTATAGTATTTGGAATAAAACTGCTCATTTATTTTATCATTTAATGTATATTTAATGTTTGCTGACACGTAGGATTCATTTTATTAATCTTTGTTTATTTCTTGTATTTCTGCAAGACAAACAAGTCTGGAGTTTTATTATTTTGCTGTGGGAATCGGGGTTCTCTGGGAAAAGTTCATGTCTGGAAGCCAACAGATATGTTTATTGACATCCACTCTGACCTCAGGAAAACAAAGCAGCCCAAATGAGGGGAAAGGAAGAAACAATGGACATAAAGAGACACGGCAATAGGGAGGAGAAAAATTATAGTTAACAATGGGGGTGACATTTGAGGTCAGCAATAAAATTCTGCCCACTCTGGGTGAACTTTGAGATTAGGTGACCCTCAGGTTACTGGAGCTGGGTGGAATTCAGCTTTTAATGGAACTCTTTGCTTATTAACTAAAATCTTCATGTCCAAGTGAAAACACAAAGTTGAAGCTGTATAACTCCCACAAAAATCTGTATTTAATAGCAGTCAAAATTTAAAATTAATTAACTGAGAATTTAAGGTGGGTGTGTCAAATTGAATTTAAAGTAGATGTGCTGAATTGTTTTAAAGCCCTTCTCTGCTCTCAATTCATAAAAGTAACTCTGGTAAAGTAAGGAAAAAACCTTTAATTTTGGATAAGGTTGTCTGCACAGGGGTTTACTGCAGTTTAGCTCTCCCATGGCACAGGACAGAGAAAATATTTCTAAACAACTCTTACCCTGTTCATAGGGAAAAGTATCTGCTTATTCCAGGATATCCCTGCCTGCTTGGTCTTCGGAGTGGTTTAGCCATTGTCTGAATTGTATCAGTAAACATCATTTCTCAAACATGAGATTGGCCCCAAAATAATGCCAACCAGAAGCCTGGCTCAGGTGTACTGAGCACAAACATAAATTTAAGGAATTCCGGGTTCTTTGAATTTGGCAGGCCAGAAACATCCCCAGGCCTCCATCTAACAAGGAAAAAGATTGAGGTGTAGAACGTGGGTGAATTGCTTCACAAAGGAAGGTTTCTATCTCTGCCTGAAAGACCTCAGCAGATGTAAGTGTTCTTCCTATATATGTTTGGAAGTGAAAACGAGATGAAACAAAGGTTTATTGCTTATTTTAATTACCCCCAGCACAAGCCAGCTGTGCTGAGAAAGACCTCTCTTCTTTTCTTCCAGGAGGCTTCGCTGTCCCAGGAATTATATCCACGTGCAGCTCTTTTTCACGTTTATCTTGAAAGCTATTGCTATTTTCATTAAGGATGCTGTCCTTTTCCAAGAGGAAGGCATTGATCACTGCAGCTTCTCTACAGTAAGCACATGAGAAGTAGGATACTGTGGTACTTGATATTTTTACACACCACTTATATATGGTTTCGTTTTCAGGGCTCTTTTTTACTACTACTTATTTTTTTCCTTCTAACCTATAATGAAAGTTATATAATTCTTTTGCTCAGTATGTTTTGCCTCCATAAATGTGAAACTTTTATGTTCTGAAAGCATCAACTTGTGGTCTTGTAGTATTCTAAATCAAATTTAGACTTTGACATAGCAAAAAGTAGTATCATTTCACTGTTACCTTCCTATAATCTGAAGCCTAAACCTGAAGATTTCTGAGTGCCTCATAGAACCACTTTTAAAGCTGATTCTTCTGGAAATCTTGGATTTCATGTTCTGACTGGAAACTCTTGCCTGTAAACCACAAAACACTCCAGGTACTAAGCAATCAAAAAATCTTGGCAACCTGGCAATGGTTTTCAAACACAAGTTTGTGGGATGGTTCCTCTGCATTGCTCATGGCCACACAGAGGTTTAGAGTTGAGCATAATGAGGAAAATGGGTTCTTGAACCTTTTTCCAAGAAGCATTTGACACTAAGGATACACTGAAAGCAGGGCATTCGTGAAAAAAATCACCTGCTTGGGAGCCCAAGCTGCATTTCTGACGCAGAGATATAAAGCAAAATACAGTGGGGATTCCAAAGTATTATGATGGTTAAAGTCTTATCACTCAAAAAAGCCATTTTACATTTGAAGATCTCATTTTAAACATCATGCAGGAGTGAGATCTTGTTCTTTGTAGAACTCAACCAGAATTACAGATATCTGCTACAGCTGCAAATCAAACACTTGTATCCACCTTAAACTATGACTGTCCTGTCCCTTAGACTGAATGCAAGATCTCTGTGGTTTTCTGTCACTACTTCATGATGACCAACTTCATGTGGCTGCTGGTGGAGGCTCTTTACCTAAACTGTCTGCTGCTCTCATCCCTTTCTCATGGAAGAAGATATTTTTGGTGGCTTGTCCTCTTTGGCTGGGGTAAGTAAGGCTTTTCCAGGAAATTAATGAAAGGCAAAATGTTAAACAAGTTCAGCCTGGAGAAGAGAAGGCTTTGGGGGGGTCTTAGAGCAGTTTCCAGTACCTAATGGGGGCTTAAAATTAGGCTGGTGAGGGAATTTGCACAAGGGAAGGGAGTGATGGGACAAGGAAGATGTTCTTCCCTGTGAGGGTGGTGAGGCCCTGGCACAGATTGCCCCGGGGAGGTTGTGGACTCCCCATCCCTGGAAGTGTTCAGAGATAGGTTTTTTGGGACTCTGAACAACTTGATCTAGTGGAAGGTGTCCCTGCTGGTTGAAACAGGGTGATCTTTAATGCCACTTCCAATCCCAGACCATTCCACGATTCTGTGATTCTGTGATCCAGCCCATTAAAAATACTGGATGGGAAATCTAATCTACCTAACTACCTAACTTAGGCATTGCTCTGATTTTATTTTTACATGCATATTAGTGAGGAACAACCAATTTTGCTTAAAGAACAGGATTAAAGTGCCAGTGAATTAAGTGGAAAATTAAGTACATTTGGGAACCCACAGGGAGAGATCCATTCTCAACCTTCTTCTCCCCACTGAAAACGCAACCACCTCTAAGGAACCATCACAGACAATGAAGTTAGATGTGACTTGCTCCTGTTCATGCAGAGTATAGTTACACAGCCTGAGAATGGGTCCATCTGGAGTCATAGCAGGAATTTTTGTTGCCTTAATGTTGTTACTGCCCATTTTATGCATTGGGCAATTTTATGAATAAAAAAGCCCTATCCACTAAATAACAGGTCAGGCACGAAACAGCAACACCCTCACCCTTTCTGGTGGAGTCTGGAATAAATCTGAGTGTTCAGACTCTTATGGAGACCCAGAAATCAGAGATTAAGCGGCTGCCCAGAACAAGTTGCTGTGTAAAACAGAGAACCCCTTTATGGCAGGTGAATACACTTACCCAGAGGAATTTTTTGGTCAGCTGAGGGAGACAATGCATGGATATTACCACCAAAAGTTAATATAGGCCTGACAACTCGGCAAACTGAATCACTTTGGGTGTTTTAGGGAGACTTTTTAGGAAGGCTCAAGATAGAGTGTTCTGTGTTTGTAAAGTGCTAACAGTATTATTATTTTAAGATTTGGTAAACGCAGTTCCTAAATATTTTGTCCTGCAAAAAGCACCCTTGTCACTTAAACCTGGGGTTAAACGTGCTCTCTGCATACAAGTGCCACCTTCAGGGAGAGCACACAGGTGAGTTGGGTTCATCTGAGCAAGAGGTTGCAAGTGCAGTCCTCTGGGACAGAACTACCTCATGTGCAAAGTAGCTTCTGTGTCCCTTTCTACCTTCAGGAGACAAATGAGATATAACTTGCTTCATTCTACCCTGGGAATCAGAAGAATTCCTTTTAGGTTTGTACTTTGAGTTTAAAACAATTCCTCTTACATGAGGAGACCACAAAAGGTGACTCCAGCTCTGAAAACGAATGATTTGTAACATCACAGCAGAGTTTCAGTGGACAAGGTCTGGATTATTTGATGAAACCAGAAAACCCCAATGTTTGTTTAAATTCCTGACAGGTTTTCCTACACTTTTCACTCTTATATGGATTTTGGCAAAATTCTACTTCGAAGACACGGCGTAAGTCCTTGTTTCCTACATTATTCTGTGTTCTTGATTTATATTCTGAATTTATTGCAGTGATTACATGCCTGTCTTTTTCTAAATTCTTGCTGTGTTTTGCAGATGCTGGGATATTAATGAAGGCTCTCCTTACTGGTGGCTAATCAAAGGACCTATTATAATTTCTGTGGGGGTAGGTGCTTCTGAGTTTGCCAACATTAATTAGGAGAAAAAAAGGCTTTTAAATTAAAATCTTGTTACTGTTTGCTGAGATGTGAGAAGAGGAATGGTAGAATTTCTACTGTAAACTTGCCTACATACAATGAAAACTATAAAGGGGCAGAGAGCTGACACCCTTACAAAGCAAACGTCCTTCAAACAAATTAAAACCTTCATAGAATTGTCACTTGATTGAAATTAATCGTGAGTGAGTAGCTGAACCATCCTTATAATATTTGAAAACAATTTTTCAGCATAAAACCTCAGAAGCAGCCATAAATTTTAACACAAACTTTCAAGGTCAGTAGGTTTCTGCTCACAGCTGATAACAGTGATAATAACTCTTGAGCCTGACATTTATTGGGTAAACTGATGGGCTTGAAATGAATTACCATATAAAATTACTCCCACGTGTCATTAAACCCAAGCAGTGTTTTTGAGAAAGCAGCTACTGGACCTTAAGACCAGCTATTAAAAGCTTAATTTATTTGGAGGACAGCTGCATGCAAATGAGGCACATAGAATCATAGAATGGTTTGGGTTGGAAAGGGCTTTAAAGATATGCATAAATAACATGAATAAAGAATCTCAAGTCGAATTGTGGTCATACTTCACCATATTTCAATAAATTATTGCATTTCTTCCTACCTCCATTATTTTCCCCCCTTCTGACATCCACATCAGAAGCCAAGGGACTGCAGTGATGATTTTTCTGCTGGAATGTACACGAGGCATCACTGATGGGTAAAATGAGATTGGAGTTTCTGGTAAAATGGGGATGTTCTTAGGCAAAATGGAGCATTCAGCCTCACCTAAAGAAGAGCTGGTGTCTATGGACACACAGAGATGCATAAGGGAGAATCTTTTGATTGTGGAAAACCGAGCAGCCTCACAGACTTTGGATAGATCTGTGCCAAATTGCAGTTGTAGAAAATTTGATTTGCAAGTTAGGCTTGACCCTAGCGAGCTTTGGAGCTGAGCTAATGCTCCTCAGAGACTCCTTCAGAGTCAACAGAGAGAAATCTGTGCTTTTGGCACCTGACTTAAAATAAATGTCTTCTCTGGGAGGAGATGAGTCGTTCCCAACACCTCCTGAGGCTTTGCTGGCTCTCCACTGCTGGCAAAGGCAGAACAGGGTGATCAGCTCAGATGGAGGTATCTCACTGCAGAGATATTTAGCCAGAGAAGTTCCAATAACAATGTCTAAAGAGATCAGCAAAAACTTAATGCAGTAGTGATCTCAAAGGATATTCCAACTGATATGAGCTACGAAAAGTAAAAGAGTCACACAAGGTACCGATGAAAATATTTTGCTTAGCAAAGTCAGATTCTCAAGTTTTCATCTTCAGCCATTTCTTTAAGAAGGAATGTAATCTATTTACACACCTGAATGCTGCCAGTAGAAATAACATTAATAACCTTACACTGACACCGTTGAAACTGCACACAACACATTATAAATGAAATTTAAACCACCTCAGATTTTCACTGAGAAGTTTTACATGAGAAATTAAGCTTTTCATTTTCATTTTCTTCTTTCCTCCCTCTCCCAAATATTGTGAGCAGGTCAATTTTGTCCTATTTGTCAACATCATCAGAATTTTGCTGAAAAAACTAGACCCTAGACAAATCAACTTCAATAACTCTTCTCAGTACAGGTAATGTATGGTGTAATTTTCAAAAAATCAATTATTTCAATAATAAAAACTTATATAATATTTTCTAAATAGAGAAGTACTTTTTCAGTGTCACAGACAGGCTCGGTTTAACTGGCATTAAATTTTAGAAATTCCCAACCTTATCCCATTCCCAAGGAAACTGACCAAAGGATAAGACTCAATTCACCTAATATGGACCAACATAATATATTCAGAAGAGTTCAGATATCTGCCTTCCAATTAAAATCAATTGTGAGACGAGGAAACCATTAATTGAATCTGAATTAGATGTCTGATCTAGAGCAGGATAAATTACCCCCTAAACTCCTTTTTCCTATATGAGACCTGTAAAGGGAGTCTGCATATTAATTTCTATTACATATATTTATATATATATATATATAAAGGGTTATTTCACTTTTGTTCAGTACTGTGCCATACTTTGTGCATTAGTCTTTACCGAGGGAAATAATGTTACCTTTCTTCTTCTCGTGTGCTGTGCCAGACGTCTCTCAAGGGCAACTCTGCTCCTGATTCCATTATTTGGAACCCATTATATTGTCTTCAACTTCCTCCCGGAATACACCAGCCTGGGGGTCCGGCTTTACTTGGAGCTCTGCATTGGATCTTTCCAGGTAAAGTGACCACAGAGGCTTCAGTTCCTTCTTGGCAGTTTTTCTGATTTAATCTTGTGTCCAGATGACAACTAGGATTGCACAAAAGGTCATTGGATCCTGAATCCAGTGTCTCCTCACCAAGTTCATGGCTCTTTGCTGGGTCACAATCCCTGAAGACATTTCCTCCATCCTACCTGGCTTTGGGCTTGACTGCAGATTTGCAGATTTTGCAAATACAAGGCCAAGACTTTCAGAGAACTGTGTAAATTGGATGGTGGGTCAAAGTCAAGCCACGAGTCCTAGTCCACATGCCTTCCCTGACTTCACTAACAAGCTCATTTGGGCTGATGTTAAATTATCCAGAGGCAACTGAAGCTGCAGGTCCAGCCCCCTTGGTGATCTTTTGACCAAGGATAAATTGATAATCAAACATAAACATGGAATAGTGCCTGATGCATGTGCCAGCACACGCAGAGCTCCATCCTGTCACATCACTTTCCCTCCTGCAGAATATTTGGTGGATGCCCCCAACTGCTCTGAATTGGCACACAGGGCATGGACAGCTCGAGGAGTTTGGTGCCAACCAGGACAGCTCCTGGGGCTGCTTTGACATATCCCCCAGGTGGTTTGGCTACCTGAGTTAAGAGCTTTTCAGTATTTCTGCATGTTGATAAACATGTTTTTCTGTTTAGAGTATATAATTCAGAATTTTACTTAGGTGGGACAGGAATAACTCCGTTTGTTTTAGTATCCAGATCCATTTATACGGTCTAGATGTTGTGAGAAGAATGAATCTTAAATGAATTACATAGGAAACATGAAAGTTTATCCTCCATATTTTAAAATATGTTGAAACCCTGTAATTTTCCCTTCTTTTCTGACTCCAGGGTAGCTGAGAAAGCTATTTTAGCGTGTGACTGGGGTTCAGTTTCAGAATACACTAAGATTCTGCTGGATTCTGTCTGCAGCTCCTAAAAAGGATAGCACCCAACTATCCTTTGCTTCCCTCCCTCTCCCTGTGCTGCAGCTCAGAGTATCCAAGAAGCAGCTGTTTGGGAATCCCAGCAAACCTCACAAGGGATCATATCTCCCCCTGAATGATTGCATGGCATCATTTGTCAGTCAGAATCACCAAAAATCCAGCAGTTGGGCTGGTTTGGTCCTCCTGAGGATTGAATCCATTGTCCAACAGACCCTGTCCATCTTAATCCCAACCCTCTGTACAGGGAGAGGACCTTCACCGAGTTAATGAACAATTTAATGACTAAGTTAATTAATAAAAGGGTGAGGGGTTGGGCTGGTATCTGCTCATGGAGGTCCTCTGACCTCCTGGGATTGTCCTGAGTTTATCTCAGTTCAGATTTTAACAGGTTCAATGGGCAGAAAATAGACCTCATCTGATACACTGAAAAGACACGGAAGTTGAGTGAAAAGCTGGATGAGCTCCATCCATGGATCTCCTTCTGAAGTCCATTTTTCCTTACTGATTTATAACGTGTAAAGAATTAATTCAGAGTGGTTTTGGCTGGAGAATGGATGATACGTTTGTAAATATGTCGTGGGAGAACTTCAATTGCCACATCATCTGTTCTTGTGAATTCGTATTGTTTTACTGACTTTAACTAAATGCCACTTACCAGGTGTTTATCTGCCTGTTCAGCTTTACTGGAGATACAGAAAATATCTTTCAATTTATAGTAATCCTCCCACCTCCAGTGATACACGTTAATTCACATCGTGAAGCCAGGTAATGACAGTGGCTTTTTCAAACTTTGCTAACACCCAAAACCTTTTTTTTTTTCTGGTCTTTCTCAGGGCTTTATTGTAGCAGTCCTCTACTGTTTCCTGAACCAAGAGGTAAGGGAATTATATCCTCTACAATATTGCTTTCATTGGCAAATATACACGACAAAAACATCAGTTTCATACAAGCAGATAATCAAATCTTGCAGTTTCTCAGCGTTGTCTGTTAACATGGCAATCAAGGTCCATGGATTTCAGCTCAATTATCTTCATGGGAATGAAGCCATCTAGTGGAGAAATCAACTTTTACTACTTTTCTACCCCTCAAGTATTTTTTATCCTTTCTTCACATTTTTTCCCTGCGGCAGGGCTTGGGAATCCCCTAAAAGCACAAGCTGCTGCAGCGATGCAGAAAGATCTCCATCCACCAAAGGTCTATGATTAAACTGGAATTAAAATTGAGGTTGTTTGCCCCATAATTAAATACTATTTTTCAGGGTTTTTCTTATGCTTCTGAAGATTCTCAGTATTTTCATGTTGCTAAAACTGTTTTTCTGTTTAGAATATATAATTCAGAATTTTACTGCAGACGGGACAGGAATAATTCCATTTATCTTAGTATCCAGATCCATTTTTATGGTCTAGATGTTGGGATGAGAATGAATCTTAAATGAGTTATATAAGAAACAAAAAAGTTTATCCTCCATATTTTGGAATATGTTGAAACCCTGGAATTTCCTTTTCTTTTCTGACTCCAGGGTAGCTGAGGAAGCTATTTTAGGGTATGATGGGGTTCAGTTTCAGGCTGCACTAAGACTCTGCTGGACTGTGCCTGTAGCTCCCAAAAAGAGACAGTCCTGTTTCATATATTCCCACCCTCCCTCCTCATAAAGGACTTCCACTGGAGTGTCAAAGGTGTGATTAGGAGGTGAATCCTGCCCCTAATCACTCCAGACTCCCTGGGCTGTATTGACCAAATCTTCATTCTCCAAGTTTAAAGTCTAGGGCTGGTTAGGCTTTCAAACAGTATTTAATTATTTACATGTGCCACGGTCCCGATTTCCTGAATTTTATCAGAAATTTCTGAAATATTAAATCGAATCTTTTCAAATATATTGACACCTCTTGGCCTTCTGTTTGAGCTTATGGCTGTGAATTATTGTCTGTGCTGCCTATATGTCTATGGATTATTGACTATACTGACTAACAATCCTGATCCCTTCTAACTACAGACACAGCTTGACGTTCAGCTTGACATTCCAGACACACAACTCTTCAATTTAGAAATTTCCTTCCCATTAAACATCTGGAAAGGCACATTTTTACGAGAATCAGATGTGACAGGAGGCTTTAGTGGGTGGTCTGGACCCACTCTATGTTTCTGTGAACATGCCAGTACATGATATACAGAGCTGTCAACAACAGAAAGCAAAAGTCTCTCCTGCTTGCTGCTGGCTTTCCCCTCATCATCTTAAATAGCAGAGCAGAATTATTTCTCAGCCACAAATTGGTGAATGTTGGTTAAGAAACTTGCTGCAGATCATACTTTTCTAGAAGCAGATGGAAACAAGACAACACCCCTTAGCAACTGAGGAAGAGCAGGCGATGTGGGGCAAACACGTTTAATTGTGTAGGCAATGTTGGTGAGGCCATTAGTAGAAAAAAATTTCAAAGGAATACTTTGGGAAAAAAAGGAGAAGGTTAAAAAAAAATTGTTGAGAAAATATTCTAGTGGTGGAGAACCTGATTTAGAGTGCTGGAATTAGAGACCTCAGGCTTAGTGCTGATAGACCTTTCAGTTCGGAGGAGGAAGGTGGACTGAGGCCACAGGCTTGAAATGGAAACCAGGTAAGTTAAAAATGGAAGAGGGACCTTTTTTTTTCGTTTATTTAACTGTGTGACAGCTGGAATAATAAGCTTTGAGTGTTGTGCCCATGGTCATTAAGTAGGAACACAGAACTGGATCAGCTCACACAGAATCATGGAATGGTTTAGGTTGGAAGGGACCTTGAAGTTCATCTTGTTCTACCCCCTGCCATGAGCAGGGACACCTTCCACTAGCCCAGGTTGCTCCAAACCCTGTCCAACCTGGCACTGAACACTTCCAGGGATGGGGCAACCACAGTTTCTCTGGGCAACCTGTGGCAGTGCCTCGCCACCCTCTGAGCAAATAATTTCTTCAGAACATGCAAAATCTACTCTCTTTCAGTTTAAAGCCATTTTCCCTTGTCCTACCACTACAAACAATACGCCCTTAATTCTTGAAAGGAAGAGTAGGGTTCATTTACCCTTGTCAGCATGGGAGGCAAACTCTGAGCCAGCCACACTGGAAGTTTTCATCAGTGCAGGAAGATGGACATGATGGGACAGGCCAGATAAACTGGAGGATCCTACTTCATCAGCTAGAAAGGGAACTAACCTGAGCTGGGATGTCTAAAAATTTCCCTCTTCTTCTGTAGCCACTGTTTCTGTGTTGCTTCTTTCCCAGTGGTCTGCTCCCAAGCAGCATTTAACCACAAAATAGCTTTCTCCTTTGGTTTTGAGGTGCAAACAGAAATCGGCCGGAGGTGGCACGGTAAGAGATGTGGGCTCGTGCCAGTGTGGAGGAGGACGAGATGGACTGTGCCATCCAGTTCTGGAGTAAAAATGACCACATCTGTGTGCTGAAGATGCCTCAGGATCTGGAGTAATCACACATAAAAACCTGATTAGGGAAACTCCCCCCCCAGCAAACAACAAATAAGCCAAAAAACCCAAAAAACACACTGATTGCAGTTCATGCTGAGTAAATAGGAGGAGGTTCCACTTCTACAGTTCTGTTCATGGGGCACCTTTTTCAGGACAAGCATTGCAGCGACAGATTAAACACTGCCTGGTCTTCTAAACACAAAATAACTCCCTTATCAATACACTCTGCATCACAGCAAACACAAAAACCAGCTATTCTGGTTCACTTCTATGCTTTTACTGATAAATATATGGAATTAAGTGCCCAGGGAATGGACATCAGTAGTACCCTTCAGCTCTGGGAACTGGAATTCAATCCTCATGCAACGGGAGTTGGAGTCTATTCAGTTTGCTCAAGCTTTGCTCCTTGTTTTGATTCAGTAAACATGGAAATAAGAAGCCAAAAGTCTTATTGAACTGCAACGCAAAGACTACAAATGTTCTCTTATGTTGTCTTTTCATACTGTCTCTTTAGTAGCAAAAAAGATTCAAAGTTCACAAAAAAAAAAAACCCAAACCACTCTGATTTTCTGATGTTATTTCAGTATCTGCAGTTTTGAATATTTCTGATAACAGAGAAGCCAAAGTGGAGGCATTGGGAAGGCCAAGGCTCCACGGGATAATCATTAAGGAATAACTGCTCCTTGTAAGGAAGTTAAAAAGAAATGCCAACTTTTGCACAGAAAGAGAATGAGACCCTTAAGGGATGGACAAGGAGACTTCTAGGAGCATTTTCTTCGGTGTGACTGTTTTTGCTCCCTGGTGTTGTAAAATATTCAGAAATTTGAAAATAAACTTGTATTCCCAGTGTTTGCACCTGAGGGGTTTTGTCTGGTTTTGTTGGGTTTTTTTGTTGTTGTTCTTTTGTTTGGGTTGTTTTTTGTTTGTTTTGGGTTTTTTGGTTGGTTGGTTGGTTGGTTGGGTTTTTTTGTTTGTTTTGTTTTGATTTGGTTTTTGGGGTTTTTTTTGTTTGTTTCTTTCTTTGTGGTTTTTTTTGTTGTTTTTTTTTTGTTTGTTTGTTTGTTTGTTTTCTGTGTCTTTTTTTCCACAAGTGGTTGTCATAACCTGTAGATTAATGGATCAATCAACCTCTTTAATGGGAACATCAGGGTTTAGAAAGGAGTGAATAAAGCTAAACTATACTAACGAGTGAGAGTCATTACACCAACACATTTTTACTCTGCTCTTCTGAACATTTCAGTGAGCTGCCAAGTCTGATTGAACAGCAGAAATTATAACAGAGAAAAGTGGAATTGCTTTCCTTTTTCGTTTCCTTTTACATAAAAGACTAGATGACACAACTTTCCACTCCTTCAAGTTATGTGTAATTACCTGGGTACAAGTGGAACGTTATATCACCTAGTTTTTATGTAAAAGCTGAGTGCCAAGAAGGTGTTTTTCTCTTCCAATTAAAAAAATATCCTCCCCCACCCCCCCAAAAAAATAATAGTTTTGTCCTTGTTATTCTTCTCCTTGTGGAAATTACAGCAGTGACTGAACTCACACCCGAGTGTGGGAGCACCTGAGGGAACACTGGGAGGAAGGAGCTTATTTCCATTTCTGCAGTGACTCCTTGGAACACAGTTTACAATGTGTGGCCCAAGATGTTGTTTACACTGGTTTTGTTCCTTTATCCAGAAGAATTCAAGGTGAGCTGGGTGGAAAGTAAGGGACTAACAGAGAGATGCCTTTCAGTGTCACACAACAGCCAACTGACACGGAAAAGTGGCATTATCAGTAAACACAAGTGTTGAGGCAGTTAAATGAGACTTTATTCCTGGAGATGGATTTTTCCAGTCTCCAAAAGATCATGGTCTCCATCAGAATGGAGCCCAGAGCAATCACTTGGGAAAGCATCAAAATTTTACCCATCTCTACCCATATATATTGAGACAAGATTCCCTGCAGCTGCTGCATTTCTCTTGGTGTATAATTAATTGTGAATATTGGCTGATTTACTCTAAAGACCATCATGCTCCATAAGTGGAAGATAAAAGGAAAAGCAATAAAACCAAAACGAAATTCTTTCTTCTGCTGAACAGATTGTCTGGCTCAGCTGATTTTTGAACGTGTGAGGGCATTTTTTGATCCCCTTGTCTCTAGCAGTGATAGAAAGTGTCATATTAAGACTCTCGTGAGTCTTGATGTATCAAATGGATTTTCTGCCTTGTAATTAAGCCCTGCAGTTTTGAAATGGTGTTTCCATGATGGCTCTGACATTAAATGGACAGGTTAGTAACAGATATGAAGGCACATGAATACAGGGGCTTCTCAGGGCTCTTGTTCTCTGCTTTTATAGAAGCCTGAATTAAGAGATTGGCTCCAAATCCCTCTGCATCAGGAATACCAGTGGTCTGCCCTAATAATTTCCATTGACTCTGCATAATACATAATAGGCATAATTATTTGGGTGAATTCTAGTACCTGTGGCATCCCTTATCACCTAAATAAGGCTATTGCACACTGGTCACTGGCCTTTTCTGGACTTCTCAGCTTTTTCTAACATGAACAGAGACTGAGATCCTAATTTTATTCCTTCCTAAAATAAATAGGTACTTCAGGGAGAATACTTGCCTTTGAGATAGCTGAAACTGGAAACAGAAATGGTTACAATCAGAAGCAATTGTTCTGATTATTTAATGAAAATATTAATATCAGTTTTGACAATGCATGGCATGGATGTTGGAGTTACAGTATGTTTTCAGCAAATCCAATTTTAATATAAAGTGTTAATTTAAAAACTTAAGCATTTTAGTTTTTCAAGATTGACTTTAGATAATTTATACTGAGCTTAACACCAGGAGCACGTGTACAATTATTGCATAAGACTATTTTTCTACAAGTTCTTGTTTGTCATATGCAATGTTTGATAAAACAGGTATGAGAAGTGTGAGCAGCAGAAACTCCTTAACCTTTGAAGAATATTTTTGGCCAAGTGTGGTTTACTTTCACTTGGAGCAGGGCCAGAGCAACGAAAAACTGGGCTTAAATAGAGGATCATCATCAGGGTGTGCAAATTGCTACAGGGTTTACAGTGCAATGAGGAAAGACAGAAGTAAAAATGAGGAAAGACAGAAGCAAAATGAGGAAAGACAGAAGGAAAATGGAGCTTCCAGGACATAAGGGCTTGAGTTTATCTCACTGCAGCTGCAGAAGGGAAAAAAAAAAAGCTCAGTTTTAGGTGTTACTCTCAGGTTTTTTACCAGCATAGATGCAAGTTAAGTCATTTGGGCTGAGCTTTAGTGTCATATCACAACTAATTGTATGATACTGGTTAATTGTTCTCTTCCTACCCTTAAATACACCCTGCCAGATGTCTGAAATTAAGCAATATGACAGCATGGCATGACCCATCTTCCAATTCTCTTTTTGAATGGAAATACCCCATGTATTTATGAGAGTATTTCATTAGTTTCTTCCATGATGCACATTTAGGTAACATTTTTTTAGACTTTTCCAAATTTTTTTCTCCTTTTTTTTTTTTATCTTTTCTCAGTCAGCAAATCACCTTTTTAAACAGGGTTTTTTTTTTTCTGTCTAGTTTAGTGCCTTACAAGCTTCCCCACACATTACAACTATTAATAACTTTATTGGCAATTGATAGCAAGGGTGAAGTCTCTCCCACTAAAAGCATAAATTTTATATTTTGTATTAACAAAATGAAATAGTGCATCATGTAATGACTATCAGTGAACCCTTGTTCTTCTGATTTTATCTAACACCAAGTGAAGCTCACTATTACTGGTTTTGCACCATGAAATAAATTCAGATTTCAGTGAAGCCAGGACAGCTTCTCAGTGTTTCGCTTTATTTGAATTATGATTCAAGCTCTAACACAGTAAACACTTGATCCAAACACCTCTACCAAGGGATGTCCCACAGTGATAATGGCATTGACCTTATAGAGGATAAAACCCATAAAAATATTTAAAGTGCCCCAAAGTGCTTAGTGAATTTTAGATTGATTATTCTAATAAAAACTCTACTGGCAAAATTCGTTTTCTGAACCAATTTGTACCTGAAACCCTTGCATGTAAGATTCCAAATCCTTTATGTTGCCTCTTTGTATCTGTAGGAAAAGGAGGATGTCACTGCCTGTCTATAATGGATTGGGAACAAGCCTGGAACATCTTTTGATTACAATGATGCTGTTCCCTGCTGATCAGGGAGAGGTCTGGAAAAAGAAACTGAGATCAGACACACATAATCCACCTCAGCCTTGATAGCAAGAGAGACAATTACATCTACACCAGCACCGTCTGGCCTCAATTATGCTCTTGTATTATCAAATTAAGATATTAATGTGGTGTCCTTAAGGTGTAAGTTGTACAACTATCCCTAAAGAAGAAAGCTTTTAGTCAGACCCTGCCTACTGCAAAGCACATCAGAATGATGGGGAGATTTCTGGTTAGTGACAATGATTTTACAGCACACTGTGAAAATCCTATAACTAAAGAGTTTAAAATAAAGAACTGTAGTTTGTATGAATATTTCATGATTTTTGTGCTTCCAGAACACAACGTTGTTTAGTCGCGAATAAAAGTACACTATGTTTATAATTCATGGCATAAATTAAATGACTGGGATGTTTATTCCTACTGTATTTTCATTCAAATGCTATCAATTTTTAATATATATTAAAATTTAACAGTATGAGAAAAGAATGTTAAAATATTCTTTGTAATTTTATGGAGCAACAGGGTTTTCCCATCCCTTCGTATGTGATTGAACAAAACCGTTGAGTCAAAGTGCACAATAAATACCTTTGTTAAAGCAACAGAAACACACACAATAAATCCTTAAATTTGGAATGTGCACGCAGATTCTGCAGTGAATCTGTGTTTCTTTATTTCCCTCCCTCTACTTGCCAGAGCATTTTATCTGTATTTTATTTTATTTTAGCTGGGCATGTGCGGAGCTGGTGGAAGATGTCCCTGCCCATGGTAGGGGGTTTGGAATCAGATCATCCTGAGGATCCCTTCTAACCCAAACCATTCTATGGTTCCCCAGGCTCAGGACAAACAGCTAAAACTACACCATTAAACTGAGAATGGGATTCACCTCGAGTTGTTGGAGCTAAATCAAGTTTGGGAAATGATGAGCAGGGCAGGTGGTGCCTCCCCTCCTCTGCCCAAGCACAAGCTTTATTTTAATAACTCAGGTTGGTTTCCAGCCAAATAAAGCCCCTTGATCCAATGGACTATGTCTACAGGGAATTGCAGAAACACTTCTTTTTGGTAATAGCATTCACTTCTGATGATTTCAATTAATTTTAGAAAGTAGAGAAGTATCCACATCAAATGCACACCGAGTGCATCAACAGGTTAAGGATTTTCTCCATCTCCTTACAAAACAGATAACAGTGTGTAAAACAGAGCACTGAGTCCAAATCAACTTGAGGGTAAAAAACCCACTTGATAATCTGCTTACACTGTGTTAACTGTGTTTTCTTAACCAATGGGATGTACAGTAAAATTTCATAAGGGAAAATGAAAGTTAAAGGAAAATGAGCACTGTCAATGTGGAGGTGAGAGGTTTATTCCTTGAAAAATTCCCTGTACAACACTGAATACCTTCCCAGGCATTCAAGGTTTGTGTGGGTTGAAAATAAGGCTGAAGAAATGAATGGAAAATTTGGGAAAAACCAGAGCCACAGGTGGGTTGGAGTCCAGGGGGTTCTCAGGGAAGCAGAGTACGTGCCTGCCCTGAGCTTGCACCCTGCTCTGGGTGTGAGATTTGACCATCATCAGTGATGACCAAAATATTGAACAGAAAGTTGGGAACTTCCGATGAAAACATCTGCCACCCTTCCCAGCAAAACTGCACAGTGGTGTTGCAAAGTGCACGTGCTGGAGAACAAGCGGGGTGGGGGGGATGAAATATCATCTGATTGCAGCCAGAATTTCCTTTTATTGGGTATGAAAACCCTTGTGTGGTTTTCCGTTGACATGTGAGAGAGGTCACAAACTGTATTTCGGAAGCAGTGGCAAGAGGTTCCTTTATTCTTTATTTTAATTTGAATCATTCCAACATCCCCCTGTTTCCTGTGATTACAGTGTGGTTCTGTCCCCTATTTCATTTGTGTCTTTTATTTTTTTATGACTTCATTTTTTATGGTGCTTTCCTCAAGTTAGGAGGCTGTTCAACCTACAGATGACAGATTAGCTCTCCTTTATTCCCAAATGTACTATTTATTTATATATTTATTTTAGTCCAAAGACACACCCCGACTCCACTAGATGGCAGCCGGGGCCCTCTCAAATCCCATCCCGATGAAACCGGATCGTACTTCTGACGGATTCCCTGGACAGACACCGATTAAGATGTTCCATTCATTGGGTGAATTATTTCACTGCTTTTCCAGGGAGTCTCTCAGCATTCCATACAGCATCAATGGGCTCCACTGTCCATCCTCCACCCGGGACATTACATCTTTCCCTTGCTGCTTGCCTGGGTTGGACTCAATGATTTAGATGTCTTTTCCAACCTAGATGATTCTGTGATTCTATAGAGGCACCTGGAGGTCCCTCTTCAGGGTGGTGCCATGGATTTACACCAGATATCCCTTGGCAGAGGAAATCTGTTGAGCTTTTTACAGGTTGTAAGATCTCAAGTGTGGATTCAGGGGTGGCTGAAGCTTGTCCTCATCCCTGAGTGTGATCCTCCTGGACCACCCAACAGGGCTGGAGAGCAGCCTGGGAGCTGTTTCCAAGGCCACTGTTGACTGACAGCCAAGTGGAAAATGTACCACTTTGCTTTTCCAGCCACGCTGGAGACCACTCAGGGTCATAATGACTTTCCATGGCAAAATATAGACAAATCCAAACACGGTAGGAACACATTGCACTCCCTGTGGGAATCCCTTGGGTTGCTGGTGGGAGTGTCTGGGAGGAGGTGGTTTCTGTGGGGCTGTCCCTTCGACTGGGACAGACGACAGAGGAACAGGCAGATGGCAAAGTTGACAAAGCAGAAGCTGAATCATTTGGGTGGATTAATCAGCGCCTCGGAGCTGGTGGTTGAGTCAAAGCAGCTCCTGCCAGAAGCAGGGCTGTCTTAGGCTACATCCCATCACACAGCAAGTGTGGGTTTGGTGCCAAAGCCTGGACCTCTGCTACAGGCAGCAGGATTGCTGTGGCTGTACAGAGCTCAAGTCAAGCTTTAAATCCACCTGAGATGCCAAAAAAAAAGAAGGAATTAACAGCTGACCTGGGCTTGGAGCCACAGCTGTTTGGCTGCTCAGCTCTAGGAAACACATTCACGGGTGTCCCCATGGTCACTTGGTCACCTGGTTGTGACAGCAGTGAAGACATTTGTGCAGTCAGCTCTAGAAGTGACACAGTGCCCCTTTGGGATTGTGACAAAACCTCTGCAATTCCCTGTTATTTTGTTTTATCAGCGCATTTGTGTTGCTGATATACATTTCAGTGGACTTCTGAGAGAAAACCCTGTGGGTTTGTAGTGATCTCTGCGAGGATCAGTTTTGGTAAAAGCTAGACCTAAAATGCAGCTGGATTCTGATTCTGGTAAGGGATAAGTGAGGAAGGAAAAGGAAGGGAAGGTTTGGGAAAGGGGAAGAGGAAGGGGAAGGGGAAGGGGAAGGGGAAGGGGAAGGGGAAGGGG
>NW_016690331.1:557391-578530 GCF_001604755.1 Lepidothrix coronata | reverse complement strand
GGAAGGGAAGGGAAGGGAAGGGAAGGGAAGGGAAGGGAAGGGAAGGGAAGGGAAGGGAAGGGAAGGAAGAAAATGTTATGGCTATATGAATGTTAATGGCAATATTTTCCACATGCCACCATCAGAAACTACAGAGCTGTCATATTTTATGAAGGGGATTAAAAAATAGAATTCCAGTTCTTACTGAAAATAGCTTTTGCACTTTTCTCTTGCTAAAGAAAGGGCTGCAACAATGAAGGTATTGGAAACATTAACTTACTATGAGTTTCATACCTGGGGCTAGATGAAGAATTTTGGAAATATCAATGTTTTATTGAAAAATTAACATTTTGTTGCTGATTTTAGAATCTCTGGAACGTTTCTGAAGTGTTGTTGCAACTTTGGGCTACAGTCCACACCAAATGTGGGAACCAGACTGACCAACTCACATGTTTAATGCTGCACACATGCTTCATTCTCTTTCTGGAACCTGCACTATATTATTCCAAAGCAGGGACTTTCTTTCATTTTTATTAATGTAAAATTTGCTCTGGTATTTTTAAGAGGGAAATGCAGAAAACTATCACCATTAAAAATCAAAATACCCTACTGATCTACTGTGGAAAAATATCAGGGGGTTCCTTTTTGTTGGCCACTGTTGTTTTTCTTCCTGCTGAAGAGATGCCTGCCGTAGGAACTGTGTGTCTCATGGTTTTTTGACAGGAGAATAAAGCTTTTACCATTTTTACCATCTAGTAAGGTGTGAAAAGATGAGATTCAGCTGACATTATTTAGTAGTCTAAGAGGTAAGTACTTAAAATTCAGTCCAGGCAACCCAGGCTTTCTTTATAGGCAAAAGAAAGGAATAGATCATTTTGGGATTGATTTATCTGATCCATTTTGGACATTTGATGTTAAAATGAGATGAATTTCACTACAGACTCCCCTTGCTGGCTCTCCAGGGCTTATAAAGGAATCCCACCTAGATCAGCTGTAGAAATACCGATGTTTTGGCAGATGGTCCCTCCCAGAATGGTCTTCTCCTTGTGGCAAAAGGTGGTGACCATTGTCTGCACTCCCTGTGCTGACCCTGTAGCAGGGCTGGAGTGACAGGACGAGGAGGAATGGATTCACACTGACAGAGGGAGGCTTAGATTGGATATTAGGAAGAAATTCTTGGCTGTGAGGGTGATGAGGCCCCAGCACAGGTTGCCCAGAGAAGCTGTGGCTGCCCCAGCCCTGGAAATGCCCAAGGTCAGGTTGGACAGGGCTTGGAGCAACCTGGGCTAGTGGAAGGTGTCCCTGCCCATGGCAGGGGATTGGAATGAGATGAGATTTAAGGTCCCTTCCAATCCAAACCATTCTGGGATTCTCTGAAAATTACAGTTTTCAAGACCACCCTGGAGACTCCTCAAAGATGGTTCTCACCAGGTGTGACCAGTTTTACCAGCAGAAGTTCAGTTTGGCACCCACAGGGCACCTCCTGCATTCACAAGCCTTTCTGCTGTCCTGCACTGGGATGTGTCAGGACCTCACAAGATGCTTCAGGGTTCACATCCAGGAGACTCTCAGAGACCTGCCTGGACAAGCAGACCCCGGGTACATTCTAATCTACCTGCCCTGGGTCCATTGCTGCTCAAGAGTCGTTTCTTGGGGCAGCCAATTTTGTTGTGGATCAGCAAATTGCCAGTGCAGCTCTCGCTGTTATCTGCTTGGGTGTTGGATAAGGTTTTTTGACCATGTTAAAAAAGAAATTATAGCCCAGTCTTGGTTCCCAGTGTAATTGCAGGCTTTTTAGCAGAGTAAATACACCCAATGTCTTTTCAAATCCTGATTTTTCTCACCTAACTACACAGAAAATCACAATTTTTTTGTCAGTACCGATTTAAACATGTACTTACCCATTTTCCTGGAATGTGGAATTTGCTTTGCTGTCCCTGGCACAGGACAAAATACACTGAAGTGACTGGGTGCAAGTGCTGGTCCTCCTCCCTCAGCTTTAAATGCATCTGTTTCCTGAGTGCCCTTTCAGAAGCTCAGTAACAAAAGGAAAGCAGCTTTTAACTACTGGTTGTATTTTAATCTCGGTCTGTCTCTGCTTTAAAAGCTTTGGGAAAAAATAGAGTGGCTTTTAATAAAGTAGCAACTATTGGAACACCAGTAATTTTCTTTCCTCCCAGAGACACAGGGGAGAATATAATTTAATTAGATTAATTCACTGTTCACATTTAAAATGTTGGGTTCTTTTTGTTTCTCTCTTTTTATTTTTTCTACCTTTTCATTTTCCCCCTATTTTCCTTCTTGGCGCTTCCATTTATCAGCTATTTAAAAACAATTCAGATGCTTTTAGAAGGAAGTTGTTACCTCTGTACCCAGCCTTGGTACCTCAAGTTCTGATATGTGATGGACAGGAATATTTGGTGAGTCATATAATGACAGACTGAGACAGCAGGAAGTTAAATTCCTCTGATTTTTCTGCTTTTTCGCTTCACAGGTGACTGCTCAGCATTTGGTGATGTGCTACATCTCGATGAGTGCTCCACTTGTCTTTCTTTGTAGCCACATAATTGAGCAATGAAATATAAAAGTAACAAAGAAAAATGGAGAACATTTCCGTTACAGCTGGCTGGAACATTCTTTTAATGATTTCCTTGTTGGTTTTGGAGTCCAATGTGTGTGTCAAAAATCCTTCCTCAATGAAAACAAGACTTTTTCACAGATCATTGAAGAAGGTTATCAAGTTAATGCTGAAATGTTTGACCTATCAAAAACCCCAAAATGCAGGCCCAGGTATCAGACCTGCTCATTTCAATGCAATTTAAGTCCATGAAATAACTTTGAATATTTTACTTTTTCATTTTCCTTAGCAGTGGGAATAGATATTTGCTTAATAATACTTTTACTTATGATGTAAGGCCGGGTTGGATGGGGTTTGGAGCAACCTGGGCTAGTGGAAGGTGTCCCTGCCCGTGGCAGGGGGTTGGAACGAGATGCCCTTCAAGGTCTCTTCCATCCCAAACCATTTCATGATTGTATGATTCCATGATTCCATGTTGCTTTTCTCCATCGTGTCTGTTTACCTGAGTACTTATAAAATAGCTCCAGGAACTGTAATCACTGGAAATATCTCAATAAAGAGGTTGTAACCAGTCTGTGCCAGCGTGTGGCATCAGCAAGAGGGGACACAGGCAATGGTGGAATGTATTCTGATGAAAGATTCTCATAAGAAACACGTCTCCTCTTACAGGCTTTTGAGATCTGAGTGCTGAAAAGCTTTTTTGATGAGGAAAACAAGGGTTTTAGCAGTGAAATTGGACAAACAGCGAGGAGCTGATTTCACACTGGGTAAACACGTGCAGAGGAAACGGCAGGCAGCAGGGGGGTCCAGGGCCTCTGTGGTTGCTCTGTGTTCACCCTGGAAGTGAGGGAACTGCAGGGATTAGCATGTGCTGGGTGAAAACACAGTGTGAGACCCCACTGTGCAACAGGGCAGCCCAAATAAATACCCAAACACGGTGAGCAGTCACGAACTGCTTTGCTGTGAGTGCCCAGCTGGAGAGCAGGGATCGGCTCCGGCAGCAGCGGAGCAGGAGGGATGTTGGCAGGGGGGGCACAAGGGCTGGACTCAGCCCAAGGGAGGTTGTTAGTGCTGGGGAGAGCTCCCTTCTGCAGGGGGTGCTTACAGCAACTTGCATTCTGCCTGAGGAAGAAGTCACCACAACCAGTAGGAAAAAAAGCCCAGCCTGACCAAAGCTGCCTTCCCATTTCCAGCACAGGAGCGTCGGGAATCACAGGAATTAAGCTCTGAGGTTCAGGTTTGAGCTTTGAGCTGGTGTATGAAATACAAATGAGATCAAGCCTTAGAAGCAGAGTACAGCTTGACCTCTTCCTGGTAAAAGTCAACCTGGCAAGGCAGCTGAGAAACACAGGCTGTTCTTCCTTTTGCAGGGGTGTAAAGTTTAAAAATTACCACCTAAGACCTTCTGACTCACGCTTTCCCTCTTCTGATTCTCCTGACAGAATTTTGGCAAAACTAAACTAAACTTTGATAACCTTTAATAATAACTGTTAAAAAAATTGTCTTGGATCAGAAACACTGTTCCAAGCTGTTGGATTTCATCTAACCCAAACCAAGGTGTGTGTCACAGGCTTCCTATGCAGTCAACAGGATATACAGGCACCTCTGGGGACTAATTATTTTTAACTGAGCAAAATGTGTAAGATAGTGACTTGGACAATACTGGGAATATGCTATCACTCACCAGAGGCTTTTAAGGGGTTCTATGTCTAATTCAGAAGTTTGATTTTTAGGAATCTGCCTTGAAGTGTCTAAATTACAGCATATGAATCCCAATTCAAGAATCACAGTTGAATTCTATCTCTTTTGTGTGTATATGTAAATGTGGGGGTTTTTTGTAACTGAATTGCAGATGAAAGTAGGATGAATCCTTTTCACCAAATCATTTAAGTGGGAAAAGGCCTCTAAGATCATCAAGTCCAATCAATAACCCAGCTCTGCCAAGCCCACCACTAAGCTATGTCCCCAAGTGCCACATCTACCTGTCTTTTAATACCTCCAGGGATGGTGACTCCACATGGCTCTGGGCAGCCCGTTCCAATCCTTGACCACCCTTTCCATGAAGAAATTTTCCCTAATATCCAATCTAAACCTCCCCAGGTGGAACTTGAGGCCATTTACTCTTGTTCTATTGCTTGTGCCCTGGGAGAAGAGACCAGGCCCCATCTGGCTACAGCCTCCTTTCAGAGAGTTGTAGGGAGTGCTGAAGTCTTCCCTCATCCTCCTTTTCTCCAGGCTAAACACCCCCACCTCCCTCAGCTACTTCTCATCAGACTTGTGCTCCAGACCCTTCACCCTTTCAATATCCCAATGCTTTCTAAAGAAACAAGATGTGTAAGATGCCAAGAGTGAGAAGGAAAGTTAAAGGAGAATCAGAATGAAAAGCAGAGATGCTCTGTGATACACTGAAGGTACAGAAGGTGAAAAAAGATGGCAAGTGGAGCTGCCTTCAAAAGAAAACCAGAAAGGACAGATCCTAAACACCAGACAGAAAATCAGGGCAATTCCTCTGTAGCAGGTGAAACAAAGTGAACTTACTGAAAAGCATCAGAGCCTGTTCCATTGTCCCTCTTGTTTGCTGCACTGCTTCTTTCAGAGTCCTCTGCAGGAGACTCAGGGGACACCCCTGGACATGTTCAACAGGTGAAATGTTTAATTTATTGCCCTCGCTTCTCAGATGTTAGGGCTTTGAAGAGGAGAACCCTGCTGCTGCATGCTCTGATTCTGTCCAGAGAGCAAACTAAAAATATCAAACAGATCTGCAACACAGCCCTTAGAACTGACTTTTCCAACCTGCTTTTCTCTACGGCTCTGCTTCTTCAGTGTTCGTGAAAAAAAGGTTTGACATAAAAAACAATCAACGAAACAAAGAAAACCTTACAATCTGCTTTATGATTTCAGGAGTTCAGCTCTGTGCTTTTTGTTATTCTCTGAACAGAACGTGCCCCAGGGCAAGTTTTTTTCCATGCACGATTTCCTAAATATTTCACGTGGGAACTGTGCTGATGCATAGTCGACTAATTTTTATAGGTTTTTATACTAGGTTTGTGAGGCAAGGTTTTGGTAGGGGGGGCTGCAGGGGTGGCTTCTGGGAGAAGCTGCCAGAAGCTCCCCCCATGTCCAGTAGAGCCAACTTTTCCAATGGAGCCAACTTGTCCAGTGGAGCCAATTTGTCCAAGGCCAAGCCCATCAGCGACATTGGAAGTGACTCTGGGATAATAGAGTTAAGAAGGGGGGGAAAAAATCACCTGGAACTTCAGGGAAGTAAAGGAATGAGAATATGTGAGATGATAAACTCTGCAGACCCCCAGGGCAGTGCAGGAAGAGGGGCAGGAGGTGCTCCAGGTGCTGGAGCTGAGGTTCCCCTGCAGCTCCCATGGGGAGGCAGCTGTGCCTCTGCAGCACATGGGGGTCCACAATGGAGCTGAGGTCCTCCTACAGCTCATGGAAGACCCTATTCTGGAGCAGATGGATGCCCAAAGCAGGTTGTGAATGACAAAGTAGATGTTTTTGACCCCCAGCCATGCCATATGACAAAGCAACGCTCTCCCAACCAAGGAGAGAGGGATCCATGAAGACTGATCCCTGCATTTATCCAGTGGCACTGTTGCTACCATGGCAACAATGCTTTGGGCATTACAGTTGAGGAAAAGTTTATTTTATTTTTAATGCCTGTCTGGGTGTTAGAAGCCACAGGCAAGTCTTCATTCTGCTCTCTCTCTCTGGTGGCAATGAAATCATGGGGACTTCAAGCATTTCAGAGCCTCAGAGAAAACAAAGACTGAAAGAACAGGAACAACAAAAGTTGGAGAAGCAGCATCTTCTTACATGAAATATTTCTTTTAAAGTTTATGTGTAGTAAATGCAAATTTGTAAAGGGAAGTGAACATAATCCCAAGCACTGGTGGCAGGGCTTGGTTGAAGAAGGAAAGATGTTTAGTTAGGTATGCAAATTGCAGAAGAATTAATCAAAATTCATGGCCCCACAGAGTACCCCTCTAGTGTTTAGTCCTCTTAGATGCTAAAAGGGCTGAAAGCAGAAGAGAGTCTTTGTGCATATTTATTGCATAGGTGGAGGCAAAGATTTTTCACAGGTGCATAACAGATGATGCATAAATCTGACTGCATGGCAATTAAACCTACATTGCTGGGGCAAGCTTTAAATCTTCAGTTTAGACAGCATTGTCACTTTTAGGCATTGTCTCAGGGGAGGCTGTGGGAAATGGTGGCATGAATACGTTCAGGAGGCCTTCAAAGAGATAAAAAGAAACTTAGTGAGTGATGGAAATATATTAGTCCAAACAAAACAAGTAAGCAGGTGAAGTTCTTTTACCTTCTATTAGCTCGTCTGAAGTTGGGAATCAAAGCTAAGCTGGTTGTGTAGACCATCTCTGTAGTCAATAAAATGAAATCCAATGAAATGGAATCCAGAACTCCCCACCTCTGGTTCATCCAACCCCATCTTAAGAGAGATTCAGCTGAAATTTGGAGGAGTCTATGTGTCTCCATCGGCCACCTACAAATTTAACTTCAAAAATAAACTAGAGTAGAATAGACTAGAATATCCTCTATTTGAAGGGACCTCCAATGCTGACCTAGCCCAACTGCCTGACCAATTCAGGTCCAAAGACACCTTGATTTTAGATAAAATTAATTCAGTTTCATCTGTCTGCCCACAACAATGTGTTCTTTCAAAAAATGGTTGTTCATCTACACACGCAGTTTGCAGCGCGGGAGAGTGGCACATACAGAGAATTTGACTCCTTCTAGGTACCAGAGAATGGGAATGCAGAGATGAACAGACAACTTCAAGTTTATTAACTGCTTTCACCTTCAGGTGATTGACATTTTCCTTCCGAGCTTTCACCGGCTTTAAATTTCTATTCCTCTTAATAAAGAAACCCTCACTCCGTGTCTGGAGTGAGAGTGCCTTAGAAGCCAGGAAATTGTGCCTGCAAAGGACAACCAAAGGAAGGTGCATACATAATTTATTTTCCCCTGGGTAAGGGTATGAACCAGATTAATTACTTTTCGTGAGCAAGTGCTGGCAGATTGACCCCAGCTATTATTATTGCCATTAAGTATCGAGAAGGAAGATAATCAATCAGTCACTCTGTTACACTTGTAATCTTGGCATCTGAAACAATCAAGGAGCAGCAGATCTATTCATCTGCTGGCCTGTCTGTCTGTTTTCCTACCTGTTCATATCTTCTAGACAGCAATATCTATCCATCATCTGACAGTCCCTGCTCTGTAAGACACATTTTCAGCTGGCAGCAAAGTAGAGCTGTTCAAACCAGCTGGATACCAGCAGTTTTCTTTCCCTGATGGACCAGCCCAGGATTATTTCCTCTCTGCAGAGTGAAAGTTGGATGGAAATGAAAGCAATTCGCACTCAGATGAGCTGAATCAGGGACAGTTGAACCAAAGAAGCACAACAGAAACCCAGCATGGGACAGGTGTTCTGTCTTTTTCCATCTCCAGAAGATTTTAGCTCTTAAACACTTAATTTTTATTGTGATCAGGGATTAATTGCGGATGCAGCCACTAAAAATACCATTGCAAACAGCTGTTCCTGTTAATAAGTTGCATAAATCATCTCTCTACCCATTAATCAAGTGGATGGAGTTCTGCTCAGAAGGGACCCTTCCTACCACCTTTCTCCTGCCACTCCTGTTGGACCTGATGCCTCCCAGGATTCCTTTTGTGAAATAAGGCTGTCCTGGGGGTAAGGGTGACCACAGAGCAGAGGGAAAAGCTTGATGACTGTTCACAGCCTGGAATGCCAGCAAAGCTTTTCCCTCTGCTATTATTTCATGAGAGAGAGGAGCCATTTCCTGCCTGTTTATCTGCAGCACTTACTGCTCCTGGAAATCCAGCATTTCTCTGTCGAGCATCTTCCAAGTAGCCTAAAAAGAGCCAATTTATTTGTTCTGTGCTGTTAAATGATTGAAGAGGCTAATGGAGGAATAACAACATGAGCTTGGTAGCTCATACAAACATGAAATTTCAAGCTGTAATGAACCTCCAAAATTATCACTGTGCATTTTTGAGTCATGTAGCACTGACAAGTAGCTCAGCTGGCTGTTTGGAAGCTCTCTGTGCAGCCTGTGTCCTGGTTTTCTTCAATTTTCTCTCAATGAAAACCGTGTCCTGACAGACACGCTCTCCAGTTGTTCATTGCAGCTTAGCACAAAACCAAAAGATCATAGAAAATCAGCTGGAAAGCCCAAGGGAGGCCCTGCTTGCCTAAAGAATTATTTTATGTATTTACACAGTCTACTCCTGCTGAAATCTAAAAGCAAAAAAAAGCCAAATAAAAATGTTTGTGTTATGGTTTTCTTCGTTAATTGACCACATAAGTGATTGAAAATAAAGCTGACAGAACCCAAGACTTTCACATTTGTATTTTTTTTTGTTTCTTCTCAGGGTTGCTGCCAAATATAAACCACAATTTGTTATGCTTCCTCCAACTTTAGAGAATAATTTAGGTTGATACGTTAATTGATCACAATTAATTTTATCATGAGAGTTCTCCATTTAGGCCACTCAAATAAGCAACATATTGGAAGTATTTTTGCCTCAGGTCCCACTTGTAAAACATGTAATTCCCCTCCCCTAATTATAAATATTTAAAAGTTACATCTCTCAGTTTGTGCTACTCTTCCATTTTTTAGAGTCACTGGGGAAAAATAGGCACCTAAGAGGGTAATTTTTATCTGAAAGGATGACTAGTTCAGGCTTCCACAGGTAACCTGTCTACCTTGCATAAATAAATCTCACCCAAGAGTAGAAACAGAAATTCAGACACAAACAAAATTAAATTTAATGAGAATTTTCAACCAACCAGGAAGAAATCAAAAGGCGATTTGCCCAAAAACACACCACAGTTCAATGGTGGAGGGAAGAATCCAACCCAGTTCTCCAGAGAGTCCTCCTGTTGTAACACAGAGCCATAATGGATTTTAAATCCCTGCTGCTGTGATTAGTTGCTACTCCAGAGTAAAAGAGAGAAGCAGGATGAAGTGAGATGAGATGAGATGCTAACAGATGCTACTGTAAGATTTCAGAAGCAGTTGCCAAAAAGAAAACCAACAAAACCAGAAAGTAAAAATTAGAAAGTGACTGGCACAGTAGGATAAATGATCTTTAAGCATCTTAATATTTGAGACAAATATTTATCTAACATGATGCTCAGAGGGTTGGAGCACCTCTCCTATGGGAACAGGCTGAGTGTTGGGTTTGTTCAGCCTGGAGAAGAGAAGAGAAGGCTCCAGGGAGACCTTAGAGCCCCTTCCAGTACCCAAAGGGGGGCTGAGAGGGGCTTTTACAAAGCCATGGAGTGATAGGACAGGGGGGAATGGATTTCAACTGACAGAGGGAAGGGTTAGATTAAGTATTAGGAAGAAATTCTTCCCTGTGAGGGTGGGGAGGCCCTGACACAGGTTGCCCAGAGGAGCTGGGGCTACCCCATCCCTGGAAGTGTCCAAGGCCAGGTTGGACGGGGTTTGGAGCAACCTGGGCTAGTGGAAGGTGTCCCTGCCTGTGGCAGGGGGTTGGAATGAGATGGTCTCTAAGGTCCCTTCCATCCCAAACCATTCTGGGATTCCATGATTTCTTTTCAACTCTTGCCCTCCTTCACTGCTCATTAGAGAAGAGACATCTTGTAGCCTTCACTGCAACAGATTCTCAGAACAACATTCCCTCTGGGAGTTATGGTCTGGAATGCACAAAGCAAGACCTTCAGTGCTCACATCCTGTCCCTCTTGTAGGTAACAGCAGTCATTACCTCAAACTCAGAGTGACCTTTTCTCTGTGCTCCGTTAGAGAAGGAAATTGTTCAGCTCCAAAGAGGCTGATGGTCTGCAAATATTTTCCCATCTGGAAGCAGACAGGCTGTGCTTCTGGTCTTTCTCTCTGCAAAGAACTCCTTGTGGAGGTCGATAAAGCTAAGATGATCCCAGGGAGGCAAGAAGCTGGAATGCTTTATTGGACTTACAAGTTCATATTTAAAGGGTTTAGGGTCTACATATTCAACAGGGGGTTTTTAACTATTACAATTTATTACAAATAGGGGGTTTCGGGGGATGACATAAGGGAAAAACCCAGGTTAACAAATTTGGGGTCTTACAATTACCTCGTGGAGGGAAAACCCACTTTATCTTGGGGGAACTGCAAGGGAAAAAAAGGTATTTGGGTTTACAGAATGCAAGGATCCAGGGAACACAAAGGGAGAGACAAGGCACAATAGGTCTTCTGCACAGGTTTGATGAGATCAGAGTGTGGACTCTGGTTCGGGCAGGTCATTTGATAACACCAGGCAAAGAGTCTGGAGAAGGCAGGAAGAATCCACAGGGATGAGGACAATGCAGAGGGTTTTTCTTAGCCCATGGCTTTTGTTTAAACCTACCAGTTCTCTTTTACTCGTATCCAAATTTTGCAATCCAACAGCTCCATTTTTGTACCCAGTGTCCGCCGTGCCCAGGCCCCCACTCCTGATTCAGTTGTGATGACACAGGTGCCAACTGGTGCTGGAGATGCCCATGGCTGAGCCATCCAGGCTGTGACTCCCTGCCAGCCCCAAGGGACCCACAGGAAACCAAACCAACCTGCTGTGGGAGGTGCTGGAAGGTCCATCCCAGTGTGTACCATCTTCCACCAGCTCTTCAGACTCCAGACTACTGGTCAGTCCTTCACTGACCACGATGAACACTGAAACACTTTGCACATCTGTAGATATCTATGTTCAGACTATTAAATTTGTGTGTTTTAATCTACAGAATGAGGTTCAAGTCTCATCACTGGATCCACAGGTGGTGTTATCTTTTCTCTCCACTATCAACCCTTGTCCTTTAATTCTTTTTCTTTCTTTTCCTTCCATATATTCTTCACGATATTTTTATAGAAAAGAACCACATACCTCCTTTATTCTGCACTCAAATTGTTTTCAAATAAACCTGCCTCACACAGACACCAATCATTCAGTGAGATTTCATTCTGATTCACCCCAAGGGATTTATTAAAAAGAACCTCAGTTACTCTGCCTCAAAGGCAGGTCACAACAGGGTGTTCCAGCCCTTGTTAGGTGCAAAGTGTCCCTAATTCTTGAGGACTAAACCCTCCCACACAGAATAAAATTAATAATGCACATAAACTGGGGTTTTTAGGCATTCCAAATGGTCCTGCTCAGCTACTTTTATTTCCCTGGAGGGCTCAAGCCTTGTGGGAGGTTCTGCTCTTCTCTTTCAAGCTTCAGTAATCAGAATAACAAGTCCCTTGCATGTTATGGTTCAAAAACAAGAAAAAGAAGGGGGGGAGAAAGGAAAGGAATGTATCCATTTTATTGCACATGAAAAATGTTTTAGGAAAATAATAATCTTTTCCAGCTGAAGCAGGAAAGAAACCTCAATACATCAAAGAGGACAGTTAAGTTACATTTCACATTACAAATTACCTATCCAGGAACCATAAAATGAAAAATAATTGGCTTTGATCCCACAAATCAGAATTTGACCCAAGCAATATGTGGATGACTGAATTCTGAGACATTAGAATGCAACTGAAAAGCACCTGGTTGTCAAAATTTTCAGAGAAAGGATAATCCACGAGATAAGATATTACATTAAGATGCAGGGAATGGGTTCAACCCTGCCATTCACCATACACTTCTTGTGTGAGAGTCAATAAATCACTTTGGGTCAGATCTGTGGAGGTGGATGATGTGCCACAATGCTACCTGTGACAGTGCCTTCAGGTCCCAAGCTCCTGAGCAGAATCCACAGGCATCCAAGCTGGAGTTGCAGGAGGAGGAGAACTGAAACAACCAGTTTTGTCCATAGGAAACCGTGCAAGCTGAGTGAGAAGTGATGTTAAAGAGCAGTTGTGTCTTGAATTATGAAACTCTGGAAGATTTCAGTATTTTATGCTGAACTGCAGGGAGCTGCCTTCTCTTTATAAGGAATTCACAGTTTTATGTATGCCCCTGGAATTAAATAAGTTAGTCTCTTTTTTACATTAAAAATCCAAACACACAAACAAAAGAAACCTTCCAAAATACACAGGAATCTTTTCTTCCATGGAGGAACTGCTGCCACTCTTTATCTGAGAGGAACATCCCCTTTGATAGTGAGGAACCCTGCTGTAATTCCAGAGATGGGCTCTCTGTCTGTGTACACAAGGTACTCGAGCCAAAAGGCTCCCAGCTCCCATGGACTTGTCTGGTGTGTGGGAAGCAGATGTTTTCACTCTCTCCTTAAGCTGCTCCACTTTGCATGAAATAATTCAGCATGAACTGGACCACTGAGAGAGAGAGAGAGATTAGTAAATGTAATTTTGAACCCCTGAGGCCAGTCAGTTACTGGAGGGGAGGGAGCAAGGCTTCAGTCCCACTGCTAATTAATATGTGTGATGTATGCATTCATCAGAGCATGGTGAAAATGCAGCTCCCTGTCTCCTGGGTGCATCAGCAAACCACAAATCCTATTCCCTTCCCCTGCTTGGGTAACTGGTAATTGGCAGGAACAACAACAAAAAAAATCAGCAGGAGGATTACAGAATCCACCAGACTTCAGCCTAATGGTTAGGACAGGTTTGTGTGGGTTTAGCTCTCCTTGGCTGAGCCAAACTTAAAATCTCTGCCCACAAGTTACTTGATAAAAGGAAAAAAAAAAAGAAAATGCTTCGAATTGCTGAACGTAAAATTCCTGCAAAAGCTTTCTGTCTGTCTCTTTAGTGGATTCAGAGGAAGGATTGTTTTTTAAATCCTGACAGCACATAAATATGAATTACATGCTTTGCTGCTCAGTGCCATCCAAATGTTCATGGTTCTGGGCATGCCCCAAAGGAAGCATTTATCTGCTCATGGAAGCTGACTGGTGGAAGTGCAATCACCTAAGGAACTGTTTCTGGTAATGTGAAGGCTGATGTTGGTTGCTGCCTGATGCTTTTCCCTGTGCTGTAAAGCCTGTGTGTTTGTGAACCAGAAGACTGGCTGATTTGCAGTGTGGGATATGGGTTTTATATGCAAAGTGTAGATATTTATAGCTTCAACATCTATATTCGACCCAGCGTCTTTGACTGTGAAGATTTAGTCAATATAGCCAGTGTATGACCAACCTTCTCCTTGCCAGATAAATATCTAAAATAGATTAAATAAAACATGCTCTGAAATAACTATCTCTCTTTCTCTGTTAACTATGAAGACAAACAGGCCTTTTAAAAAAGAAAATACAATTTTCATGTGGCTTCAGTGGAGGTTTAGGTTGGATATGAGGAAAAGGTTCCTTAGCCAGAGAGTGGTTGGGCACTGGAACAGGTTCCTCTGGGCAGTGGTCACAGCACCAAACCTGACAGAGCTCAATAAGAGTTTGGACAATGTTCTCAGGCATATGGTGGGATTCTTGGGGATGTTCTGTGCAGAGACAGGACTCAATGACTTTTGTGGGTTCCTTCCAACTCAGGATGTTCTATGATTCTGACCACTACTACCCATCAAGATAAAATTACTAGGGGGATTGGGGATTCCTTTAAAACTTCATTACATTCTATAGCATCTGAGAGATAATGATTTAAATGAGTAGCTGCTAAGAAAATAATGATCAAACCTATCCTGCATATTGTGTTCATTTAATAAAATGCCATGGCTTTTTTAGCCACACAGAATCTTCCACTCCAGTTTTTGTCCGTGGAGATTGCTTGAAACCAGACAGCAGAACGTTTTAATATGCACTCAGAGTCAGAAGGGTATTTTGGCCATATTTTGGCACATGGTGCTGTCGTCCAGGTCTCAGCCTAGAAGCTGCATAATGTTCTGGTTTGAACTTGTCAGTACATTATAGAAGCAGCAGGTGGTTGCCACTAACAAGTTTGGATGCTATGAAGAGTTACCACTGAGTGGCAGGGAGCTGCTGCTCCTCGGGGGAAAATTGCAAGGGACTCTGAAATCTTATTAACTCAACTGTTTCACTTCACACCACAGGTGATAAGCAGCTTGTGCACCGTCAACCACCACTTCAGTACCATACACTCATTCATCTTCATATTGCATTTGGGGAAAAAAAAGGTTACAAAAGATCAGGGGAACAGAATTCACAGAATCACATAATCATTAAGACTGGAAAAGACCTCTAAGTTCATTGAGTTGAGCCTTTGACTGATTATCACCTTGTCAACTAGACCATGGTACTGAGTGTCCAGTCCCTTCCTTGAACACCTCCAGTGATGGCGACTCCACCACCTCTCTGTGCAGCCCATTCCAATGTTTAACAATCCTTTCCATGAAGAAATTCCTTTTGATGTCCAACCTGAACCTCCCCTGGCACAGCTTGAGGCTGTTTCCTCTCATCCTGTCACTGATTTCCTGGGAGAAGAGGCCGACCTCTCCCTTGCCACAACCTTCTTTCAGGGAGTTGTAGAGAGTGATAATTTAGACTTGTGTCCTACAAATTAGGAACAGTAATTTGGCCAAATCTATTTCTTCTTTATTATGCAGTCCTGCAGCATACCAAAGGTGGTTTAGAAGAGAGTTTAATGAGTATTAAGCCATCATGTGATGGTCTGATGCTTTCAGGTGTCAGGAAAATTAATAAGGCCTTGTGGTTACTGTCAGACAGCTCTTCAAAACAGCCCAGCTGCTACAACCAAAGAGCTATTACATGCTATTCATTTTAGGAGTGAAGGAGTTCAATTAAAGACCTTGATATATTCCTGCTCCTTTTCCCACAGTCTGTCACCAGCATGTTTCTCCACATTCATTTGCCTATTTTTTAAAAAAGAGGAGAGACCTTACCCTTCTGAATCTGAGTGCATATTAAAATGTTCTGCTGTCTGGTTTCAAGTAATCTCCATGGACAAAAACTGTAGTGGAAGATGCTGTGTAGCTAAAAAAGCCACAACATTTTATTAAATGAACACAATATGCAGGATAGATTTGACCATTATTTTTGTAGCAGCTGCTCATTTAAATCATTATCCCTCAGATGTTATAGAATGTAATAAAGTTTTAAAGGAAATCCCCCAAACCATAATTTTATCTTCTTTTAGCCTTTGAAAGCTAAGATTGAGTTGTCCAGACTCTAAAATTTTAAGATCTTTAAATGAGACCGAAAGGAAATGTCTTATTGGAAAAAGAGGGACAGAGCACTAATTGTAGGAGCCATGGTGCCTATTTCCAGGGATGCATTTCATGTGCTCTATCTTAAGGCTCCAGGCAGAGAATAGTAAATTTGGGAGTTGCAGTCTAGACCTCCATACATGAGTTGGGTGCCTCAGTTCCTCTCCAGTGTCTGTGCCTATACACAGACACTCATTGCAATGCAAGTTGTCATGTGGTATCCAAAATATCTACATGGAGTTGGCAGACACAGCAGAGAACCCATGTGCAACCTGTTGTCTTCTGGAAGGCCAGACAAGGCCCTTTAGGGCATCTCTGGTGGCACTAGACACTTCTGTGTGAGCAAGTGAGGTATTTGGGGAAGCAATTGTTGCCCTGAAATCAGCACTGGTCAGGCCAAACCTCAAATCCTGGGTTCAGATTCAGGCCCCTCATGAGAAGAAAGACATTGAGGTGCTGGGGTGTGTTCAAGAGAAGAGAATGGAGCTGGGGAAGGGTCTGGAGCACAAGTCTGAGGAGGAGCAGCTGAGGGAGCTGGGAAGGGGCTCAGCCTGGAGAAGAGGAAGCTCAGGGGGGACCTCACTCTCTACAACTCCCTGAGAAGAAGTTGGAGCCAGGTGGGAGTCGAGCTCTTCTCCCAGATAACAAGTGACAGGACAAGAGGAAAGGGCCTCAAGTTCCCCCAGGGGAGGTTTAGACTGGATAGTAGGAACAATTTCTTCATGGAAAGGTTTGTCAAGCCCTGGAACAGGCTGCCCAGGGCAGTGGTGGAGTCACCATCCCTGGAGGGGTTTAAAAGACGTGTACTTGTGGCACATTTTAGTGGTGGCCTTGGCAGTGCTGGGTGAATGATTGACCTCAATGCTTTTAAAGGTCTTTTCAAACCTGAAAGACTCTCTGATTCTACAGACCCCAGAGTGGGAGGGATGAGCATCCTCTGGAGATCCCCTTCCCTTTGCAGTTCCTGAGACAGCTCAGGCTGGACACATGCTGGGAGTAGATAACTGGAATCTCCCAACACATTTCCATAATCCCACATATCAGACAATTTACGTCTACCATGCAAAGAAGCAGAGTTGAAAGATTTATGTGTAGAGAATTTGGGTACTTAGATTATTTTTGAGATCAAGGCAATACTGGAGATTCATTAATGTTTTCTAAGATATCATTTCCAACTGGGCTGAGTATTCCAGAAACTCTCTGCTCTATTCTTTAAAAATCTGATTTCTGATTAATGTGGGAAACTTCAAAAGAGACTTTACCTATAGGTAATTCTTTGAACATGGAGATTGAGAAACTGCAGAGCAACCCTGCAATTTTGCCCCTTTTCAGGATGTAGTTCTGTCTTCAGCAGTTTAATTGTTTTGAAACATTCATAATTTTCACCTAAAGTAAATTAGCACATTTAGCTCTATACCCTGGGTAGAAAAGAGGTAATGATGTCCAGCTAAGGGTCTGCCCCTACCAAAAAATTAATTCAGGATAAAAATATAAGTATTTTAAAGATCTCCTCGAAAAGAAAGCCAAGGAAAATCAGATTTATTAATAGTCATCATTTCAGTAAAGCAGTTTGTTGTTTAAGGCAATGAGAATACATGGGTGCTTCAGTGCTAACTAAATAATTTGTGGTTTAACAGCCAACACCACTTTACTGGTAACAGGTTGCCACTTGGATTTTTTAAAAAAAACATGATAAAAACCTTCTAGGTAATCGAATTAATTTCCTTATTAAAACTAGTTCTCCAAACTTATGCATATTTATTAGCACCTCTTGAGTATTAAACTATGTTCATGAAATCTTAATTCCTTTTCTCACATTGCACAAACAGACAGAGTAATGATCCTTGGTATCCAAAGCAACTATCAAGGGGTAATAGCTGGCATATGGCTTATTTTTAACTTACTGTGCTGCCTGCACTGAAAGTCCTTCTCCTTTCCTCTCAGCTGAAGGTTAGAGTCTGCTTGTTTACTCTCACACATATTTTTGTTTCTCCAACACGATTATTCACTTTACTAAGAAATTTACAGTCACCCATGCGAAACTAATTGAAATTAAAGGAGCATCTCCTCCGAGTGGTTCACACTTATTAATTTGTTTCTGCACCAAAGCAGTTCATGTTTCATGTAACTACAGAGGAAAATGTGGGTCTGTGCTCTTAGAAGGACATTTTCCAAGATTCATCTAAAGGAACATTTTTCCTCAGTTTTACTTAGCCCTGGGTTGTGCCTTCCTGTACAAAACTATCTGACATTTTGCTATTAATTTGAGAGAGTGTATGAAATTCTGGTGGAAGTAACTCTTTTTTTGAAAAAGGTATTGAACAGATATTAAACTCCTTCCTCTGTGTTTTCTCTGTCAGAGAGTCCAAAGGACTCAAATTCACCCCCTGCTCTTCTCTGTCACTGGAAGCAGCTTCCTCCAGAGCTTGCTCACCTGATGAATTTTTGTGTGGTTCCCTGGAAGGGTTTATTTCCTTCTATGGATGTCAAAGGGAGCAACTCTCTCAAAATTAGACATCTACCCTTTGAAGGATTAAATTAGGACACACCTGTCATATCCTGAACTATTCTTCTCCCTTCTGTTATGATTTAAGGGGAGTATAACCCTTCCCAGAGCATCCACTGAGGTGCACACTTTCATTGTGCATTTGCATATGCAAATTGGGCTCTTTCACCTTTTTAATGGGTATGCTTGGTCTTAAAAAGTTAAAAATACACCACAAAAATCAGGAATCAAGCAACTGAAAACCAAAACCAACCAACCAAACAAACAAAACCCCACAAATATTGGTTAAAACTAGAGAACTTGTTTAAAGCTAGAGAACTCACTTTAATTATTTTTCAAAGAAAGGCTTTATTCCACTTCATCTCCTTATCTGTTTAGTATTTTGTGCCTTAGCCATATCACTGGCATAATCCTACAATCCTGTAGTGTAGCATACAGTGCATTATAACCTTGTAGTGCAGCCCAGGGTGGCAGCAGGTTCATCAGAACTGTCTGGTGGATCCGTTTCAGATGGGGCCAAGCCATGTCTGTAGGACTGTACCTCGTCCTGTTTGCTGTACCCATGATGGTTACAACCAGGCATCATGGTTGGACAGCAGGAGGTTATTAATTATCAGGTTTTGAGTCATGTCCTCAATCCACTGGCACCAGGTAACCCGAGAACTGGAGAAAATGGTGAGGAAGTTTATTTGACCTGGTGAAGTCAGATGAGGGGAAGGAGGCCCCCAACATAAGAAGGATGTGGAGCTGCTGGAGTGAGCCCAGAGAAGGGCCATGAGGATGCTCAGGGGGTTGGAGCCCCTCTACTCTGGACACAACTGAGAGAGCTGGGAGTGCTTATCCTGGAGAAGTGAAGATTCCAAGGAAACCTGAGGGCCCTTTCCAGTGCCTAAGGGTCTACAAGAGAGCCGGAGAGGGACTTTGGACAAGGGCCTGGAGGGACAGGACAAGGGGGAATGGCTTCAAACTGAAGGGGGGAATCTTAGAAAGATCTTAGGAAGAGGTTTTTTTCCATGAGGGTGGGGAGGCCCTGGCACAGGTTGCCCAGAGAAGCTGTGGCTGCCCCATCCCTGGAAGTGTCCAAGGCCACGTTGGACAGGGTTTGGAGCAACCCGGGCTAGTAGAAGGTGTCCCTGCCCATGGCAGGGGGTTGAACAAGATAATCTTTTAAGTCCCCTCCAGCAGAAATCATTCAGTGTTTCTCTGATTTTCTGGATCCTGTACATCAGCAGCTCTGATCTTCTTCCCCGTGACACAGTATCTTTACATCCATAGGAGTTTTCCAGAGCCTGTTGCCATTTTCTTTGGTGGAGTTTCGGTTCATACACTGCGCTCAGCATGAAGATATATGACCTCTGTACTTTTGTGTAGATGTTGATATTTGTCTCCTTGTTTTCCACTTAAATCTCTTACAAATTCCTTCAAAAAATACAAACTGTGGCCATTAGGATGGAAATCGTAACATAAATCACCCCTGAAAGCGTGAAAAGGGAAACTAAAAAATAAAAAAGCCTCATCAATCCCACACGTTGTTTTGATCATTGGGCAGATGAAGTGCATTCAAATTAGTTTATTCAAATTTTAAGAGATCTCTGCTTTCCTGACTCTTTTGATGTCAGCCATAATAGGCTGTAGAAGAAAATATTCGGTGTTTGGTTTTGAGTATTGTATTACCAAGTGTATAATGACTTTGGAGGAGGTGGATACTGTGAATGAATTACACTAGAGAGTAAGTTGCAGAGTTTCTGCTTTATAATTTTTGCTGTGTGCATATTATGCTGCTTTAAGGGTAACTGAATAGCACTTGGGTTTCAGCAGACATAATAACACCTCTAGGCGAGTGAGCTGTTTTTTCTATCACAAATACTTTCTTCTCGAGCAAAATACAATTCATTTCCTGCTTTACATTCCCAGAATAACAGCAGCTTGTATTATAGTCAAGTGAAAAATAACACAGAAAATGGCTTTCTGATTCAAGAAGTCTGAATAGCAAAGATTCACCAAAACAGATTTGAGCTTTAGTGCTGCAAAAATGTTCCTTGTGCTTTAAAGTGAGGGGGGAAGTGGCTGTATTTCAACCGAGAGGTTTGTAGATGTAAAAGGTGAGTTTTGCCTGAAAATGAGTGCAAGCAGGAAACAGTAAAAGATGCCCTGGAAAATATGGATTCAGGTTGTTCAGATTAGCCAGCACAAGGCTGATCCCTCAACCCTTCTGAAAGCACAGGAGAATAAATATACAAATGGTGTTTGTTCTATATAAGGTTAAAAACAGAGCAAAGGATGTGGCAAAAACTCAGTAAATCCACTTCTGTTAACCCCAAATCATAGCAATAAGAAAATTTCTGATTCCCTGTACGTGGAAATTTAAATGGGACCTTGAATTTTAGACCTACTGGTGTTGCAATAAAGTAAAATAAAACAAACAAAAAAACCCCACCAACAAACAAAACAAACCAAAACCAAAACCAAAACGAACAACAACAAAAACAAACAAAAACAACCCACCAAAAAACCCCCCAAAAAAACAAAAAACCAACCAATCAACCAAAAAAAACCCCAAAAACCAGTGGATGGAAGGCATCAATGTTGGGAAAGGAGTGATTCCTCTGAAAACCTGATATATCAGGAAATAATAAATAAGGGTTTTTTTAAAGTTCTATACTCAGAGTGACCAAACTGAAACGAATAAAAGCCAAAAGAAAGCAGAAATAATTTGTTTTTTTTTTTTCTTCCATCAGGTCTTGCTGAGAAGGAAAAATAAAATGGCTTCATTTCTCTATAGCAACAGCAGAGAACTGAATGTTCCTTCTTGGACAGTTTTTTAAGTAGAAAGATTCATATCTTACTGAAAATTTCACCAATCTGCTTTTCTCTCTGATTCTCAGCCTGCAATCAAGCAAATTAGGGAGCTGTATGTTGTTACTATAGTAATAAATGTTGCAGTGCATAGAAAGGAACTGGGCAG
>NW_016690331.1:530927-556865 GCF_001604755.1 Lepidothrix coronata | reverse complement strand
AAAAAAGGGAGGGGGGAGGTTTTGGTTATCTTTTTTTTTTTTTTTTTTAAATTTTTCTGATGATATTTTTAAATATGTCCTTAGTACAGAAGTCAAGGGACCTTGCTCAATTCTCTAACCTGTCATGGATTTCTTGTGTAATCTTCATCATGGCTTGGCTCTTTTGCTTTCTAGTTGCCCATCTTTACAGCAGGGAAAATGATAATAAAATGGTGTTTAAAATTATTAGAAATTATAGGAGGCTGAGAAATTTAAGTAGAAAAATTACTTAGAGAGATATCTCTTTCCATTTGAGATGTGTGGTTGTTTGGTTCCGTTGTTGCTGTTTTCTTTTCTTATTTTTTTTTCTCCTTACAAGGACTGTCTTGGTTATCCTCACTTTTCTTTCCAGTGACTGGAGTGAGAGTATTTCTTGCCAGGCCTACCTAAGTTTTCTTTCTTGTTACTCTGAAGAAATTTCTGAGCTTTGCTGATGACATGCTTAGGCAAAAAATTGTTTTCCTTACCTTCTCTACTTCACATATTCTGCCAGTCTCACTGCCTGTCAAGGCATCTTGATGCTGAAGGGATGACTAATGGTAAAGTTTCAGTGAAAGCACAGTCTCACCAGAAGAACTAAGTTGATCTTTAGGATCTGTTTCCCATGTCTGAAAGCAACCATGGAACTGATATGGAAAATAGGATTGATCCCACCTGTTGTTAGCTATTGAAAGTTAGGCCAGTCATGTAAATTCCCCAAGAGAGAGATTTTTTCAGAGTCAGTCTGTAGTAAAATAAACATTTAAAGGGTAATTTGTGCCTTTCCACTGATTATGAAGGACCTTGATCACCAGGTTAGACTAGAGGAGTAACTTTCAGATGAGTGAAGTTCATAGAATCATAGAATGGTTGGGTTGGACGAGAACTTAAAGATCACCCTGTTCAACCCCCCTGCCATGGGCAGGGACATCTTCCACTAGATTGGGTTCCAGCCTGGCCTTGGACACTTCCAGGGATGGGGCAGCCACAGCTGCTCTGGGTAACCTGTGCCAGGGCCTCCCCACCCTCACAGGGAAGAATTTCTTCAGTTCTGACCTTCCATCACAGGCACTCACAAAGTGTTCACCCATCCTGAGGTCCCAAGCAGTTCTCAAGTAAAATTAATATGTGCTTCAGAAAAATAGCTTAAGTGTTTAACAAGTATTTAAGTGGTTTTGAAAGTCCTAAGGAGGCATCTGATTTCATCTAGATCTCTAACTGCAACTGTGAAACTAAATCATGGAGTTGATTTTTAGCCAGTGACTCTACCTGCACTTTCCATGTCTTCTTCCTGATTTTGCTGACTCGCTTCCTGCAATGACATCTGCAAAAATACATTTGGACAAAGGCAACATGTGATACCATGGCACAAGTGATGATCTGGAGCCACAGAGGAATAAGGATCGTTGGCTAGAGGCATTGCATATGCACAGAGAATGGGATTTGCTGGGGGAAAGGTGTCTGTGAGGGGAACTGTGCATTCATGTTGTTTGGAGATGGATTACTGTGAAAAAGAACCATTAATTCCACCAGCAGGTCCTTTGCCAATGGCAAAGTCACAGTGTGTCTCTCAAAAGCATCCAGACCGGAGTGAAGAAAAACTCATGGGTGATTTTTCCTGCTAGGAAAAATGAGAAGGGCAGATTCTCAATGAGACAGCTTGGGAACAGCTGTTTTTTGGTAGAATTACAGGCAGTCAATGAACAAAGTTGATTGAAATTGGTTGTTGTGGAAGGAGAATTAGCAAATGGAGTCTTGCTACTCGTGGATCAGCCTCGGAGCAATCAGTGATTAACTGTTTCACTGAATATTTTGCCACACTAAATTAGATGTGCACTGTGGACAGTTCCTGAAGGTGCATTTTTCAGAAGCATGTTCAATATGGTGTGGAACTGGACAGTCACCTCAGATGGCTTGAATACCCTGAAGAAGGGTTAACAGATAATGGAATAACGAGTGGCACCAGACCCCTGATCCTGGGCTTGGGTTCTAGCACAAAAATTTGCTTTAAGAGGAAATTTTTCATTAGAAAAATTATGAAAATTATTATAGAGTAAGGGCAATTACAGAGAATGAGCAGTGCAGGTACACTCATGTTAGCAAATTAAAGATGCCATGGGAAGAATCCAAGCACTGAAATCCTGGTTGGACGCCGGTAAATTGCTGCAACTCTCTTTGCTACCCCTTAGGGGCAGCATCATTTGGGACTCTCTGGATCAGTTTAGTTGTTAGACTGGTCCAGGGACTCTATCCAACATACAGTTTGAGTACAGTCACTCTTCCTGAAGGCCTGGAGAATTCAATAGTATGGTCGTGGTGAGAGCGTGTCCTTTACCTCGAGGTGCAGTGCATTAATACAGACGTAGCTGATGACTATGACTAAGTTAATATGAACACAGAACATACAAAAAAGGTTCTTCCAGTAAATGTACACCACAGAACAAATTTGGTATCAACCCCCAGCCCAGGGACGATGTGCTTTTTCCTGGTTTCTCACAGACAACACTCAGTGGCCAAGATGAGCCTGTTTTGAAGGAGGTCTAATACACTGACAGACAATTTTGTGTCTCCATGTGCTCACCTTCTTGATGCAGAAGACCCTGATTTTTCAGAAAGCAGACTACCTTGGCACAGCTCCAGCAATCCCACCCCTTACACTTCAAGATCCGTGTGCTGACAAAGCTTTTCCACTGTCAGGCAATGCCTGAAAATAGTAAAAAGCAGATGGTGCTTCCTCACTCTCCATTAGAAACAAACAGGAACAGGAGCATTCTGGCAGTTTTCACTTTTCTGTTAAGTGCTGGCATGACTGAGAAAATCTGGTTGAGCCTCCTTAGTGGTTTGATATGAGCAAACTTGAAATTAAACCAGATTTCAGACATTTCACTGAGAGGGAAGGCATCTAGTTAAACACACACACAACCCCACTAATTTGTTTTCTCATCCATTTTCCTTTCCAGAGATACTGAGACTGTGTTCATTTTATCACAAGAGTGTGTAAGGCTACATTAAAGATTAATTAATTGGGGAAGGTCTCCACTTTGTGTCCTCTCCAGCAGGTACAGCACAGTTCATGGCACATTCTGCTTCCCCTCCTCACAGTTCCCTCCTGGCATGTACAAAGCCAGCGTTGATGGCAATGCCCCAGTGCCCTGAGCAATCCCCTGGCCCATCCTCTGGCCACCCTTGGATTCCTGCTCCAGCACAATGTGGAAGTCTCTCCAAGTCAATTCCCTGCTGAGAAGAAAGAGGTGAAACCTTTACCATCAAGAGCAAAGATGAAATGAAACACCGATACAGACCCTCAGATGTACAGCTGTCCTGCAGAGGTGAAGGAAAAAAAAACCCCTTTTGTCATTTTAGTAGAGACTGAAACAACTTTTATTCCTAATAAAACTGGTTTTGTGCGTTACAAATGTAGTCCATCATTTCTCCAAACATCATCAATTATCCATCCCTATTCCCCTTTTATCCTTTTTTTTGTTTTTTATTTAATGCCCCTCAGACATTGTCATTTCTCTTTTATTCATATGAGAGGATTATTTCTGGCTTTTATGAGACAGTTTTATAAGACATGATCAGAATTATGGATCAGTTCTCAAAAATGTTCCATTATCCCTGATGTGCTGTAATTAGATGACAAAAAATGCAGCCTTTCAAGTGTGTCAGCCAGTTTGTGAAGGAAAAACCAACAGCCTGTTTATAAAGGGTTTTTATAAGTTGTTTTTCCTGAAGCAAAACCAAGACAGGGCTTGAAACCCTCTGATTTATTTCAGTAGGCTTCAGAACAACATAAAAATCCTCAAAACAATGGATATGTTTCCATTTAACAGACTATGACATTTGGTACTTCCAGTAATTCATTTGCCACGTATTTAAATCTACACACCAACAAACAGAAGGTAAATCAAGCCTTGCCCAGCTCAGACTTATGTTCATAAGTCTTGCAAACTGCATCACCAGCTCAGGATTTAGCCTCTGTCTGGGGAAATATATGTCTGTAAATTTGGTGGTGTGCAGTTCATGGACAAGAGCTGGAAATAGAGGCTACTTTTAAAAATTCAAAATGATCTATGATGATTTTTTTTTCTTTATTCACTTTGGAAAAAAAAAAGAAGCAGTGAGCAGTGGTGGAAGAGATCTGTATGGAGTAAGACAGGGAGATACAGTTTTAGGGCAAAACAAAACAAATCCATAATTTTTTTTCTGATTAAATCTTTCTGACTCGGGAGAATTGTTGCCTGAAAAAAAAAAAATTGATTCTTAATTCTTAAGAAGTAGTGACTTTCATCAGTAGAGACATTTACCTGTGAATTAAACATGAGTGTGTTGGTCCCAGGGATCAATAAATGGTTGGGGTGTGATGTCCAGGCTCTGTGCCTGGAAAAGGGACAGTGGTGGAGACCTTGATCCAAGAGTGGGTGTGCTTTCAACAGTCTTAGTGCAGCCATGAGATGCCTTTGTTGTGTTTTTCCAAGGAAAAAGAACTCTGGAGTAATGAGAAAAGGTAAAGAAGTAAAGTGCTGAAGCTGAGGCCATGAACTGAGGAATGTTCATCTTCTCTTTTCTATGAATAATAACTTCTCACAGCTTTAGGCAATCCCACCATGACCCCTGGGCATTTGGCAACAGCCTCTGTTCTGTCTCATGGTTGCTGGAGCAGCTTAGAGTGGTTTGCTCACAGTCCCCCTGCCCCGACAGGCTTCTCTTTCAGTCCTCACTTGCTCTTGTGCCTTGATTGCAAATTTTGGAGGGGCTCAGAACTCAGGCAGCTTTGGTGTATTTTTACTGCCTCCACTTCTTGTGTGAGGTCAGTTTGTTCATCTCCTTGACACATTTGGTTTTAAGCTGTTGTCTGATCGTTAAGGGAAGATTTAGCTGATTTCAGACTATTCCTCTGTTCCATAATCAAAGAATAATTGTTGACCTCAGAAAGGACCTCTGGAGGTCATCTGCTCCAACTCCCCCTGCCCAAACAGGACCACTTTGAGCCCCTTGCCCAGCACTGTGGCCAGACAGTTTTTACATATCTCCAAAGAGGGAGACTCCACAACCTCCCTGGGCAACCTGTTTCCGTGCTTCTCATCCTCACAGTGAAAAAGTGTTTCCTGATGTTCAGATGGAACCTCCTCTGCCTCACTTTGTGCCTCTGGTCCTGTCAGCAGCACCACTGAAGAGAACTTGGATCCAGCCTCTTTGTACCCTCACTTCAGGTATTTATATACATCAATAAATCCCCTCTGAGCCTTCTCTTCTCCAGGCCAAACGATCCCAGCTCTCATTCTTCCCTCACAGGAGAGATGCTCCAGCCCCTTAATCACCTTTTTGACCCTTCACTGATCTCTCTCCAGTAAGTCCTTGTGTCTCCTTGTTCTGAGGAGCCCAGAACTCAACACGAGACTCCAGGGATGTCCTCACCAGTACTGAGCAGAGGGGAAGGCTCGTGTTCCTTGGCCTGCTGGCAACCCTTTACCTCCCAGAGGCCAGGAGTTACAGCTCCCAGGGAACACTGCTGGCCCATGAGGGACTGGCTGCTCACATCCCGAAGGGACAAGGCATTGCAGCAACTGGGCTGTTCTTCCAACATCACTTCCCCATAAATAACTGGAAAGAGGTTCCTTGTGGAGTCAGGGAGAGAATTTCCAAAGCACAAGGGCAAATGGATATTCAAGCTGTTAATTTAGCTGACAATCACATTCCAAACCCTTGGGGTGGACGGTTGATTTAATTTTCTGTGTCAGTATCTGAGTTATTCAACAAAAGCTCCCTTTGCAGATCTCACCAACAGGGTCCCTGAGACTCACGGCCTGATTCACCCCTGCAAAGGCAGAGATTTAAATATTCTGGATGAATCATATGTTAAGATACATATTTCTATGTAAGACAGTCTGGATTCTGTTGCAGATCCCTAAAATTAGGGGAAATGAATCCTCCAGAGAAGGCTTAATCCATTTAGAAGGTGGCATAAATATTCAAGTCTTCATCAACAGGTAGTAATTTTGCCCTAACTCTGACCAAGCTCTATCCCACCTTCATGTTCTGAGTTTTTCTGTTCATAATGAATTATTCTCTTTTCAGTTGTTTTGGTTAAATCAGAGATTCTGAGGAATAAAACCGACCCCACCATCCTCACCCCCAAAACAAAACAACCCCTGCTTAAATGTGGTACAGAACTGCCGGGGTCTGAGACTTTGTATTTTTCACTTTGAACCATCCTATTATTATTACAGCAATAAAATGCAACCAGCTGTCTCTACATATTTAAGATACTGAGATTTTGGGTTTGATTTTTCTCCAGGTAATTTACCTTGTGGAATTATAAGAAACAAGGGAAGAGGCAGTACTTTTGTAGTTATCAATCCAGGTTTTAATAGCTTGGTATCTCTTATATTAAAAAAAAAAAAAAAATTATTTTGTATTACTTTCAACTTTCTGTGCATAATTCTCTCCTCTCTCTAAGGGCTCTTATACTCTAAAGTTCATATCCATTGCTCCAGTAAGTGTATATATTTATTTTGAAGATGCCCTTGTCTTTTTTCATGCTCTTTGTGATGCATGAAAACCAATTTGCTTCTTTTCTCCCAGAAGCCAACACATCCTTCCCATCTGCCCCTAAAACTGGTGATAAGGAAAAGAGTCAGGGCAGCACTCCAGCATTTTATATATAAATTTAAACCATTAGTGAATTTGCTGCTTCTGAAAATTAGACAACTAACAGCCATGACTGCAGCTGAGTGACATCTCTGACAGGGCTGTGCTTCCCTTGCACAGCTCAGCCCATCAGGTGTCTTCCATGGGAATAGACCTTGGAATTCTCCAGGTAGACATTAAACTTTTTGATGCCCTCAGACCAGATTTTTTGTTATCACTGTAGCAGGAAAAAATAGCAAAATCAGAACTTTTTGAATTCCCTCTAGATTTCTGGCAACTTTAATTTCATGAAGGAGCTGAAAGAGTAAATGAAAAGTTCTGATTTTTCTACTGAATTACTACTATTTACCAAACTAACAGAAATTCAGGCTCATGAAGTCACTCCTTGCTGTTTTTCTTCAAAGGCAAGGGGAAAATATGCACAAACAGCATTCCTAAAAGTAATTAAAGCTTAGCTTTGATCTCCTTTTCCCACCTCATCCCACAACTGCAGCAGGCAGTGCCCACTTCATGGTGAAATTCTAGCAGTCACTATTTGGATATAATCTTAAATCCTTAAAATAATTTCAAAGCCGTATTGTAAACATCAACTCATTTAAGAACTGGGGCTCTGGAGGAACGAGAGAAAAAAAGTGTAAAATTCTCCCTTAACTGAAATGAAATTAATTTAGAGTTAGAGCTCTAGAAATAAGTTGCATTAATTCTGCATTCCTTTCATGGACTATTTCATTGCCAAGTGAATAAGTAATTCATGTGTATCATACAGGAATTAAAAAAGTTCCTTCTTTTTCCATCAAGATCTATCTCTTCAGACTCCTCTGGTATTTCTATGTCATGGCCAAAGCACAGCCTCATTAAGCAAAACGTTATCCAACCGTATTTAAACAAGTTCTTGAGCTTCAGATCTTAAATTAAGAACATTTTCATACTTACATGGAGATTAATGAGAAACAATTCAGTGGAAGCTGGAGCTCTTTTCTTCACTGAACACGAAGAATCACAGACGTTCAGTCACCACATACTGGTGAAGAAAGACGAAGAAGCAGAACTGTAACTGTGGGGTTATTTTGTGCTGACATTATTGATTTCTTAGCTTTTGAAGATCTTTTCAAATATGTGAGCTTATGTTTTCTTGTGAAATGATTGCCTGAATCATTTTATACTTAAGCATTCCTTGTCCAAATCTCTCCACACCAAATCAGAGCCAGTCCCTGCTGTTGAAGATGCCCCACGAGTTTGGGGGCGTCAAGGAAGAGTTTGGAAGGTGCAATGACATTTTTGCTCCCTTTATATTTCCACTCTACTCTCCATGAGCAATGGCACCCTCAGAAAATGTGGTCAGGGTTTGCTGTATTTTACAGGCTTGTAGGTCATGAAACCCAGATTGGCTAAATGAAATCATCTTATGGGACCATCAGCACTGACTAAATCATTTCAGGGGAGAGTTCAAGCTCACTGAAATCTTTCCTCTTCTGAATTCCCATGTTTTGAGGAATATATATTTTGAGAACCAGAAATATCTGGTTTGAGATGAAGGATTTCTTAGGAATTTCTCTGAGGCTGACATTCCTTGCACTGGAACATGAATCAAAGACTCATGGCTACTGACAGGGATTCCTCTAAAAGAAAGATTTTGATACTGAACCCATTTAAAGATTTTTTTTGTTCCCTTTCATTGTTAGATCTACATGTTCAAGGGTAAAATACCCTCTGTTTCCTGACCAGAGTTGGTGGGCAGCTGAAAATGAAAGATGGATTTCAGGACAGTGTTACTACCATGTGGAAAGTAACTCACATAAAGAACCATAAACCAATAGAATAGCCTGAGTTGGAAGGGACCTACAAGGAACAAGGAGTCCAACTCCTGGCCCTGCACAGGACACCCCAAAAATCACACCACGGGCCTGAGAGTGTTGTCCAAACACTTCTTGAGTGGTGGCAGGTTCATTTTACAAAAAAAGACTCATTGACTGACTCTATTTTGCAAATAAGAATGGGATTAAACCAACTTTTTATAACAGCCAGATATTTTACATTTGATGTTTGTCCAACTACATTTAGAAGCAGAGTGAATTTATCCCTCCTGTTATTGTTACCTTCTCTGAAAGCTTATGTTGTCCTTGGGAACAAAGAAAAACGTTTTCCTGTTTTGCAGATGTGCATAGCTCCAATAAATAAACCTGCATTTTTGTTTGGCTTTAAAATCATGCATAGCAATGATATTCAGCACGAGCAGCTTGTAAAAGCTGAGATTAAAATGGACAGCAACAATGAGGAATTTTAAGAAAAGAAATGGAATTTAAAGAGTAATACCATGTAATGTGGGGGGGAAAAAATTACAAGTTGAACAGCATCTAAAGGGCAATCTCTGTGAAATATCTGAAGGAAAGGCAGTCACAGCAATGTCAGTCACTACAGGTTGCCAAAATGTTGGTTTATCATTTGGTGACCCCAAAAGGGAAATGAAATTTGTGTGTTCCAGGGCTAATGTTTGCAATAAACTGGCCCAGAGCTCCCTCTGGCCCCTTGCTGCTGCTTGCAGGGTGGGCATTACTGGTGTGGCACAGACTGGCATGGAATAATAAACCAGCCAGCTCTGCAAGAGGTCCTGCAGAACACATTTTGTGCTGACAGGGAGAACTGAAACAGTGCAGCCTGACTTCCCACCGACAGCTGCACCTGAAGGTTTTCCGTGCAGCACTGACAATCTAACTGGGGAGATTCCGAATAATTATTGCTACTTGGAAGTAATTAAGTAAAGAAAATTGGCTTCTATTCCCCCATCAGCCGACTTGCAGTGCCAGATTCAGTTTTATTCATGTTTGTGTTTTTAGCACATTGATTATAGAATAAGTTTAGCCAATACTGAAAGAAGGGCTCGATCTAAAACTCACCATGGTGTTTATGTTGATTCCTGCCAGATTTGGGTCAATATTTTTATGAGTACATTAAATTAATTTAGTAGTAACGAGTGAGGAAGAGTTTGTGAGGAGTGGTAAACACCTTTTTTAGCGAAGGATTCTTAAAAGTAATAATAAAAGAAAAAAACAGGATTTGTTTTGAAGCACAGTATTCATCCCATCTTTGTCAAAGAGTAACAAATGATCTTTTAGATTTGCAGAGTGATCCAGTCAGATTATCAAATGGTGACTGACATCAGAGATGACATGTAAAATTCTGTACTGATGTCACACTCAGAGCTTTCAAAATGTCTGACAATAAGAAAACTTCATGTTACTGCAGTAAAATATTACAAATTTTAATGCTTGTGATGAGTCCCTGCAATTTAAGTGCTCTAGAACCTAGGATTTCCTAGCCCAAAAAAAGGATTCACACTGTAAAATCTTCAATAGCTATAATTTAGCAAATATGCTATTTGGGAATAGATAAGGGAAGAAAAAAGAAGTATCTGTAATATCAGTTCTTGGACAGAGAGGTAAGAAAACAAGTATGGAGATAAAAGGAGGTTTCAGTGGGCATCTCACTTTTTTTTAGCTGTTTGGTAACTGTGAATACTTGAGCTATCAGGAGGTATCTAAGAAGCTTTATTGATACATCAGGATAGGATGAACAGCCATTTAGTAGCTGAAAAACTTCATTACCAATGTTGTAGCTATGAAAAAGCCATGACTCTCATAACAGGCCAGACTAGAAAGAAAATCTTAAAAATTCCATAGTAATTTTAGGAGAAAACAATGGATCTGATGCCTTCGAATTTTGTGTGGAAGATCCAGTATCACTCAACAGCTCCAAGGGTAGAGTCGTTTCTTCTTTCTTCTTTGTCAATCCAATTAATATGTGAAAAATTAAGTAACAGATTTTTCTCTGAAAAATAAAATGATAAATGGGAGGACATGGCCTTCCCAATTCATGTCCTCAGGTGTCCCCTCACTCCACAGGAGTGTGACGAGTTTTTCTATAGATTGCTGAGAGTAAGACTGAGGTGTGAAGTGAAATGAAGTGAAAAATATAGGAGAGAATACCTCTTATTGAAAGAACCCTTAGCAAAGTTCAGTACCTGAAAATAAAGCTGGAATTAGATGGATAAACAGAGAGCAGAAGGAATCAATGATGGAACATCGGTCACCACAGTTATTGAGGTGTGTGGTAAAGAAAAGAGAAATGTAAAGTTGATCCCTGTCTCAGTGGATTGATGGATCAGTGGATGTAATTATTCAATGCTTGACAAAGAAAATAATGTGACTAATAAGTGAAAAGACCAAGAAGTCTGCTGCAGCCCTTCTGGTTTGAAGCATCAGGCGAGATTTCCTTGGAAAACAGAGACGTAGAAAGGATTTGATTAATCTGACTGCATTGATTCCTGGGATACAGGTCTCCAGATTTCAGGGACCTGCCTGAACCCCCTGGGTGACCTGGTGAAATGAGGGCATAACCACCAGAAATGGTGGACAAATAAGGAATGAAGATCCTCTTAAAGATGTGAGAAGTGCCCAGCGAAATTAGAGGAGGACAGGAAAAGAAAATCGTGGATCTTATTTATGAAGGAAAAACTTGAAGTGTCAGAAGTTCTGGTGCAGGTGGATAACCTCAAAAGAGAGGGGGGATTATGTATATTCGGAATTTTAGCCAGAGAAACATGAGAGATGGTGGTGAGAGTGGTGTCACAAATGAACAGGGAATAAAACCAGAGGTGAGAGAGGCTAAAATGGAATTTTGGGAGATGAACTCCAGAGGGCAGCTGCAGACAATGCAAGAAGGACACAGTAATGGAAATGAAGTAGGATCCTATGCGTTGGTTTTTTTAACAATTTTTTAAGAAAAAGGATAATTTAATAAAGGGGAAATTCTCTCACTGCTAAGGAGAAAACCAGGGTGCAAAAGCAGCTTAAAGTCAAAGGGATCATTGGTTAAACCCAGAGAAAGACTAGTAAGAGGAACATGAATGACCAATTTGGCTTTTTTGGATGAAGGAAGAAGGAAGGAAAAGTTTGGATATATCTTTACTGAATTTACACAAATAAGTTCAAATACTGGGATAAATAGCCATTCTGGAAATTGGATTGCACTTTTTCCTTTTTTTTCACTCTGAGTAATTGTTATTCTCAATTTTTTTTTTTTTGCATTTATAACAACTGTATCCCAAGCAAACTGGAGCCAAGAGAAGCACTGAACTACTGTGGGCTCTTTAGGTGTTTTTCCCCCCATTTTTCCAACAGGGAGCACGTAATAGTTGTTCTGTAGGTGTTGGGAACATGAGTGATGGTTAATCAAGGTATGCTGAATTCCAAAAACAGCTTCACTTTTGAGTCAGTAACAGCAAAGATTTGTTGCTTAAAGGCAATTTCAAGTGGAGTAGATGCATGAAGAGGATTTTGTGTGGATCTCATGTTGTGTTTTAATCCATACAAAAGCAAAAAGAACCCAAACTTCATGGAGATAAAGCTATTTTAATATGGGAAAGAGGAAAACATCTGCAGCAAATAAAAATTGTTGTTATTTTATTTCCTGGCAAGGAAGACCACAAAAAGTTGAACAACTACTGAAGTAATTCCTGGCAGATTTGCATAACCTACTCTTAAAATCCTAAAATCACCAGCTGGATTAGCTCACTGCAAAGTTGCAAAGTGTTGGATGACCCGGGCTCTGAGCCCAAATCTTGCTTTGTCAATAAACTACTGCAGCACTATTGACCAAAGCTTAAATGAATGTTTGCATGATCCTGCTTCTAAAAGCTTGGAGAGCAAAAGGCACTAAAAGCCGACAAGCTGGGGAAGGTTCATAGAAGGCCAACAGACAAACACAGCGCTCAGAGATGGATTGTCTTCAGGAGATACGTGTCCACATGTCTGACAGTGTAGTATTCTTTCATACAATTTGCTGTATAATTCTAAAATCCTCAGATATTAGACTGTTTCCTCACATTCCCTCCTGTCTGTTGTCTAGAAAAGCAGGTTGTTTTACCTTGCCAGCCACTCCTTTCTGTACCTCATCTGTGTTTTCCTTTCGTCTGTTCCTTCCTACGTTTTCTGCTTTTTGTCAACATCATTCAACGAAACACTTCAGCTGCTTCATGAGCAATGAGAAATACAGTTATACAGGTAATAATTGGTAGGATAAAAATATATATAAATAATTAATATTGCCTGCTCCAGGGACAGTCATTTTGTCATTTCCATTTTCATAATTGGCATGTTCATTCCAGCTTGGAATGTCAGGCTTGGAGAACATTTAGAAGTGCAGACACAGTAAAAATCCAGAAATGTTTTAAGGATGTTGTTGACAGGGACATAAATGAACTACTGCCATCATTAACTTCAGGTTCTTTATAATTAGATCTAGAAAACTGATAAGAAAAAGATCTCCAAATACTAGGTCCCAAACAAAACCAAAGCAGGAATCAGCTGATGTCCTGAAGAGTTTTTGGAACATTGTTAATGAATTTACTGTATTGCCTGTTAGATCTCATCACCTGGAGCAATGCTGTTGACTTGTCTTTCCCAGGACCTCAAGGAAGGTGCTGAATTCACAGTTTTGGCCCTAGGAATTTATACTCGCTAATATCCATTTAGTTTAATTGATTAAATCTCCTTTGAATAAACACCTAAAGCACTGAGAGGCACAGAGAGGTTCATCAATCTACAGCCTTAAATTTAGGTATCTTGACCATCCAGGGGAATCCTACCAGTTGCTTCTCTGCTTAAAAAAATTATTTCAACACTAAATTCAGTATTTTAAACTAAATTGCAGCGTCAGTCTTCTGCTGTTTGTTTGTTTGTTTTTTACACATTGCTATTAAGTTCCCAGCCATGAACAGAACAGGTGTTAGACCAGGTGTGCTGCTCTAAGAAAAATCACATTTTTTAATGAACCTTCAAGAGCTAGAAATATTTACTGGAAATACTCCAATTATCAAGGTTTCTTGGAAGTTGGACTGCAGCTGCTTACTGGAAGTTCTTCTCTGCCTGAACACACTGACAAATTCCCTTTTCCCATGGGATTCTGGGCTGACTGACAGCTCACAAGTGTCAATGCTGTCAATTCTAAAGATGACTGTAGTGCATCAAGTGCAATCAAAAACCCCAGACACACATTAATGTGTGTTCTTAATGGAACTACAACCCCTTAGTTCAGCAGTATTTTCTAACTTGCATTGTTCCTCTGCCAGTCAGTACTGAGGGGTAGTGGTGGCCAGCACCTTCTGGTTGATCCTGTTGGGTCCTGCTCCCTCCCAGCCATGGCAAGAGCTGGGTGGGATGATGGCCCTGGCAGGAGGTGCTCCTTGGGTCCCCCCAGATCTGGGCTCCTCTCTGTTCCAGTCCTTCAGAAAATATATATTTTCTGAAAAATATATATTGTTTCTGATATTAAGAACTGTTGGATCCCAAAATATAATATCTGCAGGAAGGATCTTAGAGGGCCTGAGCCATAAACCTTGGAAAATGGGGGTTGAGAAGAGTCCCATGACCTGAAGGACTGGACCCTCCTCACAAGACCTGTTAAAGTTCAAACTTAGGGATTAACCTGGCTCCTGCAGCAAAAATAAGAAAGGGTGTTGAGATGATTGTATCAGACCATGTCTAAATCCTTTAATCCTCTTCCTCCCCATGTGATCTTGGTTGAGGGAAATATTAACTCATTGGGTAACTTTTGTAAAAACTTGTGTAATTCCCTAATTAACATAGCTCATCCTCCTCATTAACATGTCCAACCCCCAAGCCCCTTAAATTGTGTTTGTGTGTTCAATAAAGTATTCCAGTTTCTACCATATTGACTCCCCAGTTAAGAGCCTCAAAAATAGCCAAGAGACAGAGGAGCCAACTAAAACTTTTATTGGAATAAAAGAAAGAGTTTGCTGGACAATCCTCACTGAGCTCTCTCCCCTTAATGAAGGTTGCAGCCTCTTTTATCCCCTTGCCTCAAATGCAGGTCCCTCCTTGTTTCCCCACTGGCTGAGGTACTCTGGGGTTACAGCCTTCCCGACACACCTACAGTGTGTCCTGCATTCCATGGTCATTAGAGGAAGCCCCCAGTGGAGGCTCCTGATCCTTTGCTGCTGATACATCCCCTTGTTTCTGGGCAAACTGCACCTGAACAACCAGGACCTTGTCACTTCCTGCCACCAAATGCAACCGCACTACGAATTTTGCAGGAACACCAAATTATTCCTAATAAAGGCAGGACAGATGACAAGAGCCTCACCATCTCAAGTCTGGAACTTAAAAACATTTACATTCTCAGAGCTGTGCAGAGAGCTCCCTACTCCAGGTTCCAGCCCTGAAGGGCATGGAATGCCCAGCCCTCTCTGCGGGGCTCTGCAAGCCCTTCCTTTGACCCCAGCATGGGAATATTAAATGTATATTAGGTATACACACAGAGGCCCAGGAGCTTTTTTTTGGGAGAGAACAGCACAGGGTGTGCAGAGGAGCAGCAGCACCCACAACATGTGGGCCTCCTCAGCGAGGCACCCACACTGGCCAGGGTGCCAAAAGCGGGGATACTTTGGGAACAGTTACACGTGCTTTGGCAAAAGCTTCAGGACAAGTGGCCACAACGGCTTTTTATTCACTCCCCAGCCTCACAGCAACACTTGGCAGCTTCAGGGGCAGCCTGTCATCCTGACTGACTTCCATGGCTGTGCTTGAGGGCAGACTTGCCTTCCACACTCAGGCAGCCCAAGCCAGTGGCACTGGCACCATTCTTAGAGACCTGATGGGATATGAGCCTTGGGGTGCAGCTGCTGAACCTCTCCCAGACTTGCCTTCCACACTCAGGCAACCCAAGCCAGTGGTACTGGCACCATTCTTAGAGACCCTGATGAGACACGAGCCTTGGGGTGCAGCTGCTGAACCTCTCCTCTATGCAGGCACCTCAAAAACACGTGTGTGAGCTTTTGAACTCTAAATGCAGGACCTGCTGTGATGAAAGGAAGAAGCAGCAGAAGCTGAAGCAGGGCCTCACATGGCTGAGATTCAAGGATGGAGGGAAGTCAGCACTGTGTGTCTGCTGCAAAGATGGCCCAGTTCACGAGCAAAGGGGAATGAATGAAGAAGGCAGAACCAGAGACCACCCCGACTTTTGGGTGTGAGTTTTGGGTGTGCTTAAAAGCACACTGACTCAGACAGTCTCCATCACTGTCCAGAGGTGCTGAGTGATGCCACCACGCAGAGGCCAAGCTCATCCCTCACCAGCAGAATTAAAAGATCCTTGTCACTGCTTAAGGACAATTTTGTTGGTGGAACTATCCAGGAATTTACTTAAATCTCTTCAAAGCTGATGCCAACATTTCCGAAGTTGAGCTCGTATAAGAGGTGACTACATTGTTTGTCACAAAAAGAGAATTGCATGTGTTAAGCAACTAAAGGACTTCCTTATTTTTAGAAATTAATATTTTTAGGTGTTGCTATGGAAGCAGCTTTGAATGTGATCAGGATGGGATAAAGCAGGACTTAAAATATACTTGCAGAAAACTGCCTGCTCACTCCTTGAGCACCCTAAAGATCTCAGGAAATACATCAGACAACATAAACTATAAATACAAGAGGAGACATTACATAACTCCCATCAGGTGAAATAATTTTAGGAATGTATCCTGAGATTTAAAGTGCACTCTTGAATCCCTAACATGTGCTGTAGTCGTTTCTGGACGGAACTTAACCTTATTCAGTAAAAATCTTCCTGTGGAGCAAGGCATTTCCTGCAGAACAGCAGGCACACTGATATTCAAATTTGTACAATCGTGGCTTTTAATCTCCTGCTCTAGATATAAACAGTTTATCTGTCCAGTTATCCTTTCAGCAAACTCCTCGTGGTCGAGTGAATAAAGAGCCGGCCGGGCACACCTCAGTGTTACAAGATCCTGAGTATAATTTCTAAGAGCACAAGATTTCTTTAAGATTTTTGTCCCCTCAAACCCAAGTAAACCTATCTTGGAACCTCTGAGTTTAGGGCAGATTTACTTGAAATCGTGGTCCTTAATGCAGCTGTGTTTGACAGGCACTGCCTTGTTCTACCCCTTCCATCGGCCGTGAGTCAGGCAGGCGAGGGGGCAAACACTTCCACCAGGCCTGGAGACAGGATGTTCAAAGAGCTTTGTTTGGCATGTTTTTATGGATTTGTGGAACAGCCAGTCCCGCAGCAGTGTTGTTGTCAGTTATTGATATCACCATCTAATACACTTCACTAATGAGTGGAACTGCAACCTTAATCACCGCTGGGCAAACAAGCAACCAAAGGAAGAGAGGGAAACATCTGACTGGAATGTGAATTCTCTTAATTGGGCTCACCATTCATCTCGTGGGGCAGCAACATTCAAAGGTCTATAAAGGCATGTGAATAAAATTATCATTTTGGAAAGGTGAGCAGATGAATCAGTGTTAGGTAGATACAACAGGAGGGAAATACATACCCACTGTTTTTAGAAAGTTCATGCAGATTTTTAAATATTGGATTTGAGGGTGAACCATTAGCACTGCATGGGAAGAAAGGAGGACCAGCAGTTTATAAGACTGAGAATTTAGACACCTGTACCTCCTTTCACATTTGCAAAGTATTTTCCACGTGTTGGTGCACTCATAATGTGAAATTCAACTGTGGGTGGCTGTGTTTCATCACAGGATGAAGAGATGCTCATGTGTAAGATTGATGACTCTGCCCTGAGTTAACAACAGAGCAGTGGTAAATGGGGCTTGCCAGACATTTCCAGCTGAAACCACTCTGAATAAAGACTGTTTTTCTGGAAAATGTTGGTGGGTTTGTTGGTTTTTTGGTTGTTTTTTTTTTTTGTCAACTAACAAAGTGGTCAATCAGACTAATTTATCTAAATGTTCTTGATTGGTTCTGAATGTCGTATTTGAACTTTTCTCACATCTCCAATTTCTCTGTAGCAAACTCTTGCGTGACAAACTGCATACATTGATGTATAAATCACAGCAAGTCATGAGTCAGAAAGTAAATTTTGGCCGATGAAGATTTATGAACCTCTAAGTCAGTAACAACTCCTCTGTTTTTTAAATCACACAGTCTCAAAAAAGGTGTCAGTGTATATTTTGTGCAGTGGGTGGGTAGTTTGACCCATCAAACAGGACTTTGCATCCATTTCCTTCACACAGTGAAGACTAAATCTTACTCTGTGCAGGGAAACTCTGAGAAATGAAAGTTCAGGGAGTCAAGTCCAGACAAATTTTTAATGAACAGTTTACACACAGCCACATATTTCAGCACATTGAAGTGAAATGCTGCAAGCTCATGACAAGGGATGGTTCTTTGTAGGGTGGCTGGTAACAGCAAAATTATCTGAGGACCAGTTCCAGTTTCTTCCATGGACTTCCTCTATAACCTTGAGAATTAAGAAGTGACCTAGGGGGAATGATTGACTTTTGTCTTAGTTCCTAAAATCCTTTTGTTGCTTCTGGGTAGGTGTTACACCCACCACATTGCTGGCTTTTCTCAGATGGATCTTATTCTTTTGCCTTTTAGTGTAACATTTGTCAAAAGTCTTGGTTTTATCCAGATGCACAGTGGATTTTTTTTTTTTTATCATAATAATGAAATGTTTCCTGGCACATTTACTCTCATTATTTTCCATCCTGTAGCAAGGCTTCTTGGTGATATCTGCACTTACATAAAGAAAGCTGACCATCTGGACAAACAGCACTGACTGTGAAGTTTTACATGATAATAATTGTATATAGAGTTTTTTCCTGTAAATATCCAAAATGTTTATTTTTTTATGTATAAACATTAACATTTTATTTAGTTGACAAGTAGTTGACCATAACTATGTTGTTCTTAGATTAGTTGTCCTCCAAATTTCTTCACCAGAAGGGTTGTCAATCATTGGAACAGGTTGCCCAGGGAAGTGATGGAATCACCATCCCTGGAACTGTTAAAAAAACATATGGATGTGGTATTTAGGGACACGGCTTAGTGGTGGATCTGGCAGTGCTGGCTTAAGGGTTGGACTCGATGATCTTAGAGGTCTTTTTTAATCTTGATTATTCTGTGATTCTAAATTAAGGATTGTTCCTCCAGGAGGGATCATAATGTTGGAAGTACAGTGGCAACCTTGTCAGTCAAATCATCAGGCTGGTATTTTGAGCTGCCAGCTCAACAGAAGTGGGGGATTAGAATTAAAAAACAACAGGCTTGCACCTGGGAAGGACGAAAACCACTCAAAAGTTTCCTTCTGGAGATGACTCTGCTCTGGTAAACTGCATTTTACATGTACTTTCCTTTCATTTCAGGTAAACAGAGGGATCTATGTTTGAAAATTCATTTTAAAATGAAACCATGAGAGAATATGCTACAGTATAGATGTAGAAAACATTGTTATTCATCCCACAAATGCTCCCTGTTTCTTTCCATCAGAAAGAGATAACAACTGTATTGGAATCCTGACCAATACATCCTTAAGACATTCCAGGCATTGCAGTCTTTGCCTGCAGAACCTGAACTCATTTACAGAGACCTGATTTTAAGAGGTTGGTGTGTTTGAAAGGATCTCTGGATCCCAACAGAAGGGTTTCCAAAATCAGTGTCTGTCTTTTACAACTCTGCCCAAAAAGATGGTGGGACTCCAGAAAGCACCTGAAGGTACAGCAGCCCATCATCTCTCATTTCACTCTCTCGTGTGTTTAACCCCAAGCAAATGAAAATATTTTATGGAAACATCATTAATGGATCATTGTTCGAATATGACAAAGTACAAGTGTTTGCGAATAGGCTTTTCTTAACATGTCACTACAATAATTCTTTAAAGTCTTGCAGCAATTTTGCAACAGATAATTTCCCAAATCACCCATGTCTGACACTTCAAACACTGGTGCAGTACAATACCAAAATTTGTCTAGTGCAGCACATTGTGAAATATCATTTATAATTAGCACTATTTCAACTTGTTTGGGTTTTTTTTTTTGCTTTGTTTTGTGGCATTTTGGGGTATTTTTGTGGGTGTTGTGGGGTTCTTTTCTGATTTTTGGTGTTTGTTTACTTTTAGGGTTTTTCTTCCTTGTTTGAGTGGTGTTTTGGTTTTGTTTTGTTTGGTTTTTTGTTTGTTGTTTTGTTGGTTGTGTGTGTGTGTGTGTGTGTGTTTGGTTTTTTTCAGTTCCTTCCTGCAAATAAGCTTTTCAAGAAAACAAAAGACAGCTACAAATTCAGGAAATCAACAACAATTGTATTTGTTGTCATAGTAGAACTAATATAATTTTTGACATTTCAGTGCATTTTTGTTTGTCAGGAAATTTCCATCCTGTTGGACAGTGATGGGTTGGTAGACACAATCTTTTTCACTGCAAATGAGATAAATGGATTCTTATCTCTTTTAGTCCAGAAGGGTAACAGGGTCATGCTCAAAAAAGATGAAGCTAAAAGTTAATTTCTGGATACAATCACTTATATTGTACAGGAAAAAATCCCATCTGGGCTTGTAAATTTGTTGCAAGTCAACTAGAAATTTTGTGGAATTGAGTGGCTTCTGTTCATAAACAACACTGCTACCAATAGTGGGGTTTCCTGTCCATTGTTGGCACCAATTTTCAAGTTTTATCAAGACATGGAATGAGTCAGAATGAAAAATAACCTCTGTAAAAGTAACCTTGTGGTTAAAAATGAGTTGTACATCCTTCTACTCTTTGCTTCGAAACCACATCACTTTGATGCCTTTATGATTCTGTGAATATACCTGTTGGCCCTCTGTGGCTCCAGATTTATCTTTATCAAACACAAGAGAATCACAGGATACTTGAGGTTGGAAAGGATCTCTGGAGGTCTCTAATACAATGACCCCAAAAAATCAAGAAGGTCTGGTTGCCCAGGGCTGTTTCTAACAGATCCTTGCATTTCTCTAAGGATGGAAACTCTACAATCTCCCCGGGCAACCTGTTCCAGCATTTGATCACCCTCACAGTAAAGAAGGTATTTTATGCTTAGGCTGAATTTTGTTTAATTCAATTTGTGTCCAATGCCTCACATCCTGAAAGATCTCATGCTTGCTTTACTTCCAATGCTCCTTTAGCCTGGAAAACAGGTGGCTTTGGGGGACCTTATTGCTCTCAACAACTCCCTTAAAGGAGGTTGTAGCCAAGTGGAGGTTGGTGTCTTCTCCCACGTGACAAGAACTGGGAAGAAGTGTCATAAGGCAAGTAACTTTTTAAAGGAACATCATAGAATCATCAAGCTTGGAAGAGACCTTTAAGATCATCAAGTCCAAGATTTTAAAGTGCCAATAGGTATTCTGCCCCTGACAAGCCAGACAAGTCAATGCAGTTCTGCACTATCTATAGGAGCATCAGCAGTTTCTGTTGATCCGCTTAAGGGGGGGCTATAAGAAAGATGAGGAAAGACTTTTTAGCAGGACCTCCTGTGGTAGGACAAGGGATAATGGCTTTACAGTAAAGGACAGAAGATTCAGACTGGATAAACAGAGGAAGCTTTATATAGTGAGGGCAGCAGAACACCAGCACAGGTTGCCCAGAGAGGTGGTGGATGTCCCATCCCTGGAAATCTTCAAGGCCAGGTTGGACAGGGCTCTGAGCCACTCCAAGGGGGCTTGGACTAGACCGCTTTTAAAGGTCCCTTCCAACCCAAACTGTTATATGATTCTGTGTATGTTAAACCTCCCCAAAAGTTTCCATTTTAAGCCAAGCACAGTGTTGATCACAACAGCTCCCAGCCCTGCTCTCCTAACTTGCAGTTCATCTGCCTTCCCGCTCAAGGCACACTTGCCTGCAGGCAGAATGCCTGAGTGCCTTTCCAGTTCCTCCCCTGCCTTTTTGGGGGATTAATTTTCCAGCCATGCCCAGTGGTAGCACTGCCCTTACAGCCTGTGTTCACCATGTACTCACCAGTGAGTCTCTGGTGCTGCCACCCACCCACAGCCCTGCTCACACTCATTAAATCCTCCCTGCAAATTAAAACAAAGCCACTTGTTTGCAAGTTCACCAAAACCTGGGAGCAATTTCTGTTCATGCACAGAGGGAAAAGTAACATGTTATCCTTATTTACATGGAGATGACAGTTTGCTGCTTTCTTTCCATTCTTTCCTTGTTGTTTTTTATCTCCCACAAAACATCTGAGAAAGATCATAACAACCACAGGCTGGAGTGCTCTTTGGCCAAAGCTTATTACTGGAAAAGAGATGAAATGGTAACACTATCCCAAACTGTTCCATGTCCATGAAAAAGGAAACAATGATTTGAGGAAAAAAAAAAGAGAACTTGGAAGCATGAGAAAGAAGGAGAGGGCAAGAAATATGGCTGTGACATTGGAGACATTGCTCCTGGGGATGTCTTGTTCCAACCTTTCACTGGGACAGCAAAGACAATGTCAAGGGGCTGCTGCTTTCCCTGAGCCCTGAAAAGTTCCTGTGAGAAAATACATCCAATTTCTTTTCAAAAACAATTGAACTCCTGATGTCTATTTTCTAACCCTCCTGGGCACATTTCTTCTTGGAACATGGTCTGTCTTGGAGAAATAAACCCAATTCAGATGAAAGGATTATTTGGTTAAATTAGTGCTTGCCTGATATTCTGGGATACAGCTCCCTGTTCCTGTTTCTACAAAGCATGGTGGGTTTTTTTTTTTCATTCCTTTACTTTTTTGTGTTGACTTGGAGAATGGTCGGGTGAGTGGATGCTCATAATTCCCTTACATTTAACCCAGTAATAGGTCCATTGAAACGCCTTCAGGTTCATGGTTTTCTAACTTAAACCACTGTATTTCTACCCTGCTGTAAAATCCAAGCCTAACCATGAGTTGTTTATAAACTCTTGCTTAAGCTGCACACACAAATTCTGGAAAAGAATACTAAAGTCTCTTCATGAAATATCAGGGAGTTATTGCCTCACTATCACAGAGATTTTACATAAACTTCAGTTTAACCACAATTCAGCTTTTCCATGTGTTGTTACCCTGATCACAAGTGGTCTCTACTTCATTACAGGACCATAGTCTGTTCCTGGGTAGTTGTAGGGTTTTTTTGCAGAGGCCATTTTTATAGTGTCTCAAAATATTCAACAAACCTGCCCACATCCTCCTCCAGCACCCACCTCCTTTCCATCTGTAAGACCCTGTGTCTCTCTTGTGTGATCACGTGAAGTAAGAGCTATGGGAAACACTGGGAACAAATATTTCTCAGCAGCCTCCACCCTTGACACTGAAGTCCTTGGTCTACTCTTGAGTCTTCTGAAGTCTCTTGTTGCTCTTTGGCAGCTCCAAAGGGCAGAGCCAAGCAGTGAATGTCACCTCTCCAGAAGCAGAGCTGGCTAAATATGAACGTTTCCATTACTCACCCAGCCTACACTCCCATGTAGTTGATGCACATCGAGTCCACAGAGCCAACATTCAGGGCATGATTCATTTTCTTCTAAAGAAAACCTGTTGTAGCAGAGATGTGCTAGAGCAACATAATGTGTTTGAGTGAAGTGCTGGGCAGGTACTTGGAATCATGGCACGGGGATATGGCTCTGAAGGGACCTTGCCTTGAACCCAACAGCATGGCTGGTGCACACTCAAGGTGCAAATGTTATGGCTGACTTTCCATGAATTAAAGGAACAAGCATTTAAAGTGCAGGTCTTTTCAAGAAACCTGTATTTCCTACTCAATTATTCTCTGTCCCAGTGTTTCCTTCCAGGGCTGAGAGTAGGGTGAGGCAGAGGTAAAACATTTCCCTCATGGAACAGCTGCTTTACATTTGCAGGGAACGTTAACCTGCTGGTAGGCCGAGGTCTGCCAAGATGTGTTCGTAGGTTGCTGTGATTTCATCAGCTTGCTGGAAGGAAATCAGATGGAACATACTGATGTGCTATATCTGGGGATGATCATTCAGACAGGTCCAGCTGCAACCTTTCTAATCACTGCTGTGTAATTCTCTGTTTCACACAGGAAACAACCCAAGGACAGAAACTGCTGGATTCTAACACTGGCTGCTACAAAGACTCCCTCTATGTTGAAGGTAATCTGATGACCATTTGTTTTATCTTCCTTGAGGAACAAAGGCTTTGTGCAAGTCTGTTGTTGGCTTACCCAAAAAAAGTCTAAAAGAAACCTAACACAAGACAAACAACATTTACAAGAAACAGGATTCTTTTCTGCTAAGACTGCATTTACAACGCAGTCTTTTAAGTCTGTGCCAGTTTAAATTTATCATGAATAAAAGTCCTGATTATATTTCTCCAAGATCAAAAAATGGATCAAGACCCAATGTTCTAACAAACTTCAGCTGAAGGCAGTGGCCTGAAACCAGGAGTTGACTTGGCCCATGAGCTCTCCAAACTTTTATTATTTATTTGTCCATTTTCTGTCTATGACTAAAAAAGTTTGGTGAAGTTTGTAGGGAAAGGTCTGGGGTTTTTTTGTGATTCCGACTGATGCAACAAACAGATATGCTTTCAGAGTTAAATGTCTATTTTGATCTCACCTGAAACCTTTTGGAGGGGAGAGCATTCGGGGTCTGTTAGGAGGTTTTGCAGAAACTAGAATTCATAGAAAATTTTTCTTACCTGCTTCAGAAAATAAAGACAAATTAAGCAGTTAATTTCTGGTTTATATTTAAAGCACCGAACCGGAATTTATAGCTTAGATCTATGTAGTTTTGGAGTGTACATCACACCTCAGAAAGGAGCATTTTGAAGCACCTATTCAATGTTAAAACATCCACCTTCATTTCAGTAGCCTGGGGAAGATGTGACCATCTTGGTCCACGTCCCCTCCCCTTTCCCTGATTTAAGGTTGCCAAAGAGGATAAGCTGCTTCAATTTAAAACCTCTTGGGTGTCTTCTCTTTCAGACAAGTGAGAGAAGATGCAGATGAGAACATCACCTGGGTCACCATGTCTGTGCAGAGGTGACATGCTTGGACAGTGTTTCCATGAATCATCTCCACACACACCCATCCACACACATTCTGGTATCAGCAACACTGGAATTTCTGCCCTGGAGACGTTTTTAGTAATAGTAGAAAATATCAGGCTTCCTGATCCCACATCTCAGCAGGAATGAATCTGACAATGCCTTTAAATGCAGGTGAAATCATTGGGAATATTTACACTACTTGTGAATCTCACCCACAGACTCTATAAGTAAATTTTAGTCTCTTTGTGTTTAAAATAACCTCCACTTTTCTGAATGGTATCCAAAATTAGATGATATATTTTGGTAGAAGTTACTCTGGGTTTGACATCATTAACAAAGAAACATCCATGCCAAGTAATTCTGAGAATATATGTGTCAAGATAGATTTAAAAATAAAAAGTGATTACATTTGATCAATATTCCAAGACATAAGTGTCCTGGGACAGGAGGAAAGACTCTACCTATTTTTATTGTTTATCAAACATCAATAATGGTAGTAACAATTACTATTTCTACTTGCAGTCGATTAAATCCACCAGCTACCTGATCTAAACATTTGGGAAACCTGTAAACCTGGATTTTGAGGCTACACAGAACCAGTGTGACTGATCATCAACACGGGAATACTGGTTCTGGTATTGATTTATTCCAGTTTGGAATTCTTCTTTTGGACAGAGTTGGGTTGTGTTGCCAAATAATGGGTCTTGTGCCATAACCCATACATCTGTGTGGAGCTTGTAGGTGGGACACAGGACCTGCAGCTGATCTACTCCTTGATCATGGGGCAACTGGAAGTCCAGGTGAGATCACCTGGGGCATTTCTTATAGTACTGACACTTCTGTTCAGATGATGGAGTTCCCACTCCTGATTTCAAGCAATCCCCGAGGCAGGGAATTCCACTATCTCACTCCTCCTGTCATTGTTTAGCCCTTAAAACTGTCTCATCTGTTCAGGTTGATAATAAATGATCAGCTGGGGTTTTTTACTGTCACTATAGTCAGGCTTAAATATTATGTATGTGATAGAAAGAAACCGTGTGTCGGTGTCCTGGGACTGGGATTTGCTTGTTTAAACTGGGCTCTAATATGATCTGGATGGAAAAATGATATACACTGACCTCCCAAACACCAAGGTCAGCTGTTTGCTGCCTCATTATGGGATAATGGGGGGAAGAAGTGTCATGACTTGGTATCACACCAAAGACATCAATACCTGAACCTCTGACAGTCTGGATAATGCAGTTAGAGGGGAGAACAATTTACCGGTGCGGTAAACAAAGCTGTGAATTGTGTTTCAGTCAATTCTCGATTCTCCTTTGGTCGCCTGCTGTGAGCAAAGCAAAGGATTTATGCAAAGAGGGAAGCATATGGAGTAGGGCAGCAGCTCCAGAGGCAGTGAGGACTCAGCAAGAGCTGGAATTGCTGCTGCTCTGTGAGCGAGGTCTCTCTCCAAACTGTCTC
>NW_016690331.1:519335-528508 GCF_001604755.1 Lepidothrix coronata | reverse complement strand
CCCGGGACCAATTATCCTAAACCACTAAATCATCAGCAGTACTCCCAGCTGTAAAAACATCTGCATTATAGGCTCTGCTTCTTCCTTAGAGGCAGAGATGTAATCGATTCTCTCATTCTGGCACGCTGTAGAGCTTCTGGTTTGTGTTATGGTGGGGGAGTGAGCGGGGGAGGTGGGAGGGGAAGCATCTTGCCTTGCCTTAAACTGATTCTTCTTCATCAAACACATGCCTGGGCTGAGAAACAGAGCCCAGACCACATTGCAGGAAAGAGCTTCACCTCTTTTACATCCCACAGCCCTTGTCTTCTCTTTTAATACTGCAGGGGTAAATAATTCCACGGGCAGTAAACCAGCCGTTCCCGAGCTCCAAGGAAAGAGAGGATCTGTGTGTTAGAGGAGCTGCCACAGGAAAATTGCTCTGTAAAACCCTTCCCTCCCCCTCCCTGCCTGTAGTTGCCTTAGTGACAAAACTAATCGCCACCAGTGCCCCTGCTCCAGTGCAGAGGAGGAAAACAAAGCCATTTGTATTGTCGTCCCAGCCATCTTCTGCAGGACTGTGTTTGAGATTAAATGTGCTGATTAAAAAGATCTGTGAGCCTCGGTCTCTCCGGGGGTATTTGTCCCCAGTCACAGTTGATTTGAGGTACACCTGCTCCATCACGGCCTTCAATGCCTTCAGAGGTATCTAAGAATCACATAATCAGAGGATGGTTTGGGTTGGAAGGGACCTTAAAGATCATCTCATTCCAACCTCCCTGCCATGGGAAGGGACACCTTCCACCATAACAACAGTGTCGAGGGGCTGCTGTACTCCCTGAGCACTGAAAAGTTCCTGTGAGCAAATAGATCAACTTTCTTTTTGAAACACTCAAATTCCCACTGTCCATTTGCTACCCCTGGTGGGCAGATCCTTTTTAGGAACGTGATCTGTCTTGGGGAAATAAGCCCTATTCATCTGGTTACAAAATCATTATTTGATTAAAATTAGTGCTTGCCTGACATTCTGACAATCCTGTTTTCAGCACGAATCTAAAACACAGTAGCTGCTGTGAAGAAAATTAACTCTTATCTCAATCAAAACCAGCACAAGGCATTGGAGAAACACAAGAGTAACACATCAGAGAATCCTGAGCTACAGGATTCTCCTCTCTCAGCTATACAGCTGCTTGAAGTCAGTGAGTAAACCTATCATGAGCCCACACAGGTGGAAAATTAGGACCATCTATCACAGCAAGAGTGAAAAGGCTGATGGGTCTGTAGTCTATCAGTTTTATGATCATCTGCACTTATGTCTAAGGGTGTGTTTCTGCACATAAATTACGAACACTTATTTTCTCCTTTTCCTTTGGAATGTCTACGGACTGTAGCCTGCAAGGTGAGAACAAAGATGATCAGAAGTATCTCTGTTCATGGTGAGCTTCACTGTGCAGCTTGGTGGTGCACAGTTACTTACCCAGTTCTTCCCCCACTCTTGAGATTCCTTGTTTGAAGAAGGAGTTTTGAGGAAGAGAGAGAGAGACAACCATAACTCACTCTGTGCAACCTGCTGTAGGTGAACCTGCTTCAGCAGGGAGGTTGGACCAGATGATCTCCAGAGTTCAGCCCCAGCCACTCTGTGATTATGTGGAAGGTCCCTCAAGCTGTTTTAATTTACCTGGGGAAATCCTGCCTGTGAAGATACACGGTGCTATCACTTAGGTATCAGGTTTAGAAGGCTATTTTTTAATGGATTTTGTCATTAAGTACCAAATTCAGTCCTTCACAGTCACTGATATCAGAATAATACTGACCTTAGTCCATGAAAAGAGTGTGCAGTCTACACACACTACACAGATATTAAGTCAGAGACTCAGATGACAAAATACCAGGGGAAGATATTTATTATGTTAAATGTAAATATCGAGCATGTTTCTGAATTAATTAAGAATATCTTACCTGAAGAAGCACTTATGAAAATGCTTTTCCAAATTTATCTACATTTTTTAGAATGTTCTTTTAGGTTACTTCATGGACTTACAGTGCAGCTCTGGAAGCAACAATGTGGGGTACCACAAATCTACTTCGCTGAGAGGAAAGAATTTTAGGGTCATTGTTTTTAAAAGCTCCATTTTTGGTGTCAGGAATGTTAACATTTGTGTTCTCTCCTGCAGAGAAGTTATGAAATAAAAGATAATGGAGTGTAATCAGTAGGAACTTTCACAAAGGATAAAACCCAAAGCCAGGTAGAGGTTTGACTGCATTGGATTCATCTCACAAAACAAGCAAAATATTGTCATTGCACTTTTTTACTAAGAATAAAAAAAGTAAAAAAGTGGAAAAAACGCGTATATTAATAATTAAGATAAATCTCAGACTCTATGAGAATATGCCTCCCAAAACAGAGCTTTATTTGAATAATACAGGGTTTAATGCAGAAGAAATATTTACTTATCTTTTAAAACCTTAGCAGGAATTGTTTAAAATCACAGTGATGTTGTGTCTATGAGGTCACATTACCAAGAGGTGTTTTATTCTTACATCTTAAGAGTCAAAACTACATTCAGCAGCAAGATTATTTCCCCACCCTAATTTCTTACCACCTTTTTAAAGCAAGATTTTCTTGGAAAATTGCTTACATCCACTTATTTTTACTTCTTTGCTTAGTTACTCTCAGATGACAATTATTAGTCTTCTGAGCTCTATCAGCATTAAGAGCTGCTTATCCCTGGCTTACTTTGTTATTCTTACTTTGTTTTCCTGGTTGGGATTTTCAAAGACGTCTAAATTGTGTTTAAACATGTTGGGGAAGGGGGGGGAATAATAAACAGAACAGATAATTTTTAAATATCTCAGTTTTGCTACTGCGAGGAAAAGAAACAAAACAAATCAGTGACACTCCAAATGAGGTGGAAATTATTTTGAGAGCTTTCAAGCCTCTGTCTTTAAGATACTTGTGATTTATTCCCTGTTTCCTGTCTGATAGGGGGGTGAATTGATGTGTGAATTAATGAGAGGGCAGAGGGAAGCTGCCAAGGGGGTTTTTCACCTGGGATCATGGGCTGATCAGAGAGCAGAGTTTGGCTCCACCAAGACGAATGGACAACACTGGGGGCCTGAATCCTAAATTACACATTGAATGGCAAAGCTAATGCACTAATTGCTCAGTGTCAGCCCTTCTGCCAGCAGACAGTGAAGTACCTCAAGCTGCTGGTTCTCACTCAGGCAGGACTCACATCCAGGTACAGACCTGAGTCATTCAGCTGAGAGAAAATAAAGCCCTTTCAGAGTTATAATTGAGGCTGTGGCCACCTGGGTGTTTCTCTTTGGCAAACAGTACAAAAGTCCTATTTAATATTTCATAGGCTCATAGAACCATGGCATTATTTATGTTGTAAAAGACCCCTATGAGTCCAGCCTTAAACCAGCACTGCAAAGGCCACCACCAAACCACGTCCCCAAGGGCCACATCTGAATGTCCTTTAAATATCTCCAGGGATGGTGAGTCCAGCACCTTCCTGGGCATCCTGTGCCAGTGTTTGACAGCCCTCTCCATGAAGAATTTTTCACTAATATCCAAACTAAACCTTCGCTGGCACAACTTGAGGCCACTTCCTCTTGTTACTTGGGAGAAGAGACCGACCCCCACGTGGTTACAACCTCCTGCTGGGGAATTGTAGGGAGCAATAAGGTGTCCTCTCAACCTCCTCTTCTCCAAACTAAAAATAAAGTACTTCTGAGTAGCTGTAAGAGCAGGTAGAATTTTGAAACCAAAACTATATTTTGATCAGACCATGACTAAACTTCTTCATTCTGTAACAACTGTGCTAAACACATGAAAAGGAACCCCAAATATCAAAATCCCAACTTATTACAGTGTACAAGGGCCAAGTGGTTTTAATCAATGTTAAGCTTCAAATACAGAGAAGAAATAAAAATACCAGGCAGAAGCAAATGCTGAATTTCTTGTTCAGGGGTCAAGCAAATACAGCAAACAATAGCTGAACTGCAGTGTAAAGCAGACATACAGGTGGGAGATACCCAACACCCAATATACCCGGGGCTTGGATCATCTCCCATGATCTCTTCTTATTTCATTTTCTATTTGTCGTCTTTGAACATTAAGGGGGGAAATGGACTGCTAAAAAATTCAGCAAGAATGTTTGGAGATGTATTCTGAACTCAACTGTTTCCCTTAAAGGATTTAGAAGAAAGTTAATAGCCATTATATATATATATATATATATATATTTAAAGCCCTTTGTTATTGTTTCATACAGTACATGACAGAACTTTTGACAGCTCCCAAGCTCCAAATCTCTTTTGTTGATAGAAATAAAAGATTAAATATTAAGAATCAGTGGGCTGAAAGGGAAAGGGGAAAAAAGCCCTCTTGTTATTTTTCTCTTTTCCTTCATCCCATAATCTGTTCACCTGCTGTACCTGCTGTTTTCATTTGTAGTGTTCTCTGCAGGCTGAAGGTATTGTCAGAAACTCCATCCTCAAATCTGAAAGGATATAATGTTGTAAACTGTTTATTACACCCTTAAGCTTTTCAAATTATGTTAAAAAATTAAACCCTGGAGACCAGGAATGAGAAAGAGGGAAACAAAGAGGGATGTTTTACATCCAAGAAGTGATGGAGTATTCAATCTCTAATGTTTTTGCTCTACAGCAAACAGCATTTCCTGCTGCATGTTCTCTGAGGAAAGTTTCAGAATTTAGAGATGTGTTTATTTTTTAATATAGACTTCAGTGGCATCTGCAAGTCAAATATTAAATTAGTGCTTGGTGAGATGTACAAGACAAATTTGTACTGAGAACAAGATAGTTCTAAAATAATTTATAACCTTTTGTAAATATTAACTGTTAGGTTTTCTGGTGATTGAAGAGGAAAACATATTTACAGTGAATGTTTAATATAAAAATAATGAGAAAAGGATAACTTAATATAAAAATAATGAACAAAATATAACAATATTAAATAAAAAAGGCTGAAAAGCAGGAATAATTTTATTGTTTGCACGCACAGGGACTTAAATGAATTACTTGCAAAAAAATACAGGTTTTTTGGTTGTTAAGGTATGTTTTAATCACTAAGTTTTTTATCTCTGATGTAGACAATGTAAAGTGAATTACCCTGGGATGCAACAATGTGTCCAGAGAGCAGAATGGGTGCAAATGTAAAATAAGCAGCAAATTAATATCACTTAGTGTTTGATATATTATATTATAATTATATGGTAACATTTATATTTTCCAGGTCTGGAGCCAGTGAGTTCTCCATTTATTCCAGTGCTTTGTGTTTGTGATGCACAGGACAGAGCAAGAAAATACATTACTGCCCATGAGCTCAGTGGTGCAGGTGGGTACAGGGTTCTATTTCAGCTTAAAAGCAATCTCTGTGCACCACATTAATATATTAACATGTTAATTAACCAAACCTATGGGCAGAAGCGGGCCCATCTCCAACCCCCAGAATCTCCACTGCATGGGACAGCAGCAGCTTTGTGCTGACAGGGACATTTGCAGAGGAGACAAAGCCCCCTCACGTTCCACAGAATCCCAGAATCCCAGAATGGTTTGGCCTGGAAGGGACCTTAAAGGTTGTCCTGTTCCAACCCCCTGCCATGGGCTGGGACACCTTCAGCTATCCCAGGTTGCTCCATGTCCTGTCCAACCTGGCCCTGAACACTTCCAGGGATGGGGTGTCCAGTGGTACCTGAGCATCACTCAATGGTTAAAAACCTTTTCCCAACTCTTTGAGTGAAAAAGGAGGGTATCAAATATTTCACCATCCGTACTCAGCGGCTGAGACAGGTCGGACCTGACGTATATTTAAGGCAGGACTGAGTTGCTCAGACAAGGCTTTTAGTGATGTTTTAGGCAGCATGGTTTTCCCACTTGTTCTTCAGCACCTGCTCCAGAAGATCAGGATCTCCTGTGGACCCTGTCCCACCAGCTACCTGCAGATGAATCATCTCTCACAAGGTGCACCAGGACACTGTTAGTGGGCCACTGAAGCAAACCCTAGAGCTGTATTCAGTTCCAGTTTAAGAATTTTACATCTGTGTGTCTAACATAAGTGCCCAGATACAATCCAGATGTTTCAGCTCTTGCTACAGGCAATGGAGGTCTGGCCAAACCCATGAGTAAAGCTCACAGCACGATCCAGCCCATCAGCCAGCAAACTCAGCTTTATCCAGGCAGCTCTGCTAAGCCTCTGATCTTTGTTGGCTGCACTGGGAATTTATTCACACAGATGAAGGCACATTGATACCTTAATTCAGATAAAGCTGAATCCCACCCTCAAGGAAACACAAGCCAAAAATTTATTGTCATCTGAATTTAAAGAGGTTTCCACTGCCTAACTATTTTAAAACAAATTGTGAGAAATTAAGCATAAATAATAGTCCTATTGGGGTGCCTAAATGAAGGATACTGGTACAGAATGTTCTTCATAAATTTTTGAGTAGGAACCTGTTGGAGGACCAGTTAGAGAAATCCCTGTACTATGTCCTACAGGAAATAAAAGTAGATGACCTAAAAAGCCTTCTGATTTTAGATTTGTGACTGGGAAGTTAGTGATAACATCAGTGACTTCAGTGGTAGAATTAGGACAATAATGAGAACTCCAGTAAATCACCATCTAGGAAAAAATAAACCCATCACTTCTGACCACACCAATGAAACACCAGATGGCCATTGAAAAGGCTCCTATTTTTAGATGTGGTGCATAACAAATTGTGATCTTTTATTTTCATTGGCAGCTCTGGGCCTTCTTTTGGTGTGTGACACTTAACAGCAGTGATTGATGCACCAGCTCTCCTGAACTGGCACCACTGGCCTCTGGGAGGTGTATTAAATAGTCAGGTTTTGCAAGTGGTGCCTGGAACAAGCTTTTATTATCTGTGGAAGAGCATCAGGGCATCCTGTGACTTCTGAGAGCCAGACAGAGAGAGGTTCATCCATCCCAAAATTGATGTTGATGTGGTAGGACAAGGGGGAATGGCTTTAAACTGAAAGAGTAGGGTTAGATTAGACATAAGGGAGAAATTCTTCCCTGTGAGGGTGAGGAGGCCCTGACACTGGTTTCCCAGAGAAGCTGTGGCTGCCCCATCCCTGGAAGTGTCCAAGGCCAGGTTGGACAGGGCTTGGAGCAACCTGGCATGGCAGAAGGTGTCAGAGGAGATCATGTCAGAGGAGCTGGAAGTGGATGGGCTTTAAATTCCCTTCCAACCCAACCATTCCAGGATTCTATGATTCTGGGAACTAGAGAGAGAGAGTTATTCATCAATAATTAATTTGGCTGCTGTCATTCCCAATTAATTAATTTTGTTGGGGTTGTCTCTACTTTAAGTATCCAAACCCAAACCTTTTCCATGAGTCCTCTTCACGTGACAAATAGTTTTTAGTATAACTTTCATTGCACACAGTTTTCTAAACACCAACTGTTCCCTGTCAGCCTGTGGGAGATTCAGCATTCACACAGATGTGGGATTTCTACAGCCAAAGCCAGAACTCTGCCCACCTCTGTGCCTGGCAGAAGGAACATTTGTTTGCTGCCTCCTTGTTTGATGGCTCCAGCCAGCCCACTGACAGGACATCAGAGGCTCCACAGCAGGGTTAAAACTATTTTAATAACTGAACTGGGCCAGAGACCATTTGCCAGCTCTGGTCTGTGAAAAATTTCAAATTGGAATCAAGTACATCTTTAACTTCACTGGGAATGCCCCTTTGCCTGTGCTAACTTCTGCATCATGCCTAGGAATTAGTTGGGAATATACATAGATTCAGGACAGAACTATGCCAGGGAGAGGGGTTACACTTAGGTGATTAGATGATTCCAAAGTCCTGCCTTGGTCACTGCTCTGGCTGTTTGATTTACTGTTCCAGATGTGGTCTGCCAACCTCTAGTCCTCTCAGAGGCATTTAGATCATTATAAGCAGAATAAATCCAAGATGTTTGCCAAAGGTTTGTAATATGACCAGGAATTCTGGAGATATTGAAAATGTGTATAAATGAATATATGAGCATGGCCTCAGATCATGATTTATTCGATGGGGGCAATAGCTTGGATGAGGGTACTTCTTGAAGACTAGACATCAATTAAATAATAAACTTTTGAGTTGAATAAACTTTCTGACAGCCTTTTTCTCCTCAGGATGAAAAAAGAGGCTGATCCTCTGCATTAGAACCAAGCCCATTGTTCAGTTTATGAATTTTATTTATGCAGTTTTTTAGAAGCTTTGATAACCTTTTATTTATGCTTCTCTGCCTCTAAACACTTTCTCGACGCTTTGCATGCAGAATTGAAATAATCTCATTTTTCTCTTATTTAAAGGGCTGATGTCTTAAGAAAAGCTTCAGGGTGCCTGGAGAGACATGAGTGTTTCACTCTCAAGATGATAATGATTTAAGACTGGTGCATCTGCACTGTGGCATGAGCAGCCCCCCAGTGCAAGACCAGGCCAGCAAAATTCTGCCTGGTGTCCTTTATACTGAGTTTCAAGGGCTGGATTTGGTAGCTATTAATGCTGGCAATTGTCTGAAGGGGAAAATGGTCCTAAATAACCCTTCATCAGCATATTCTTGGTGTGCACCTGTATAATAGTGATATGAAGTGATGTTTAGGTCACAGACATCATATGATACATCCTGATCCTGAACAGAGGCCAAGGGATGTAAGAAATGGAGGTGTGCAACAAGTTTTTAAAAAAAAAAACAAAACCAAAAACAATTAATAAGCCTTCTAGCTACAGCTTTGATTAAGTAATACAGTACATCTGAATTACAGGAAGCTCATTAAGAGGAATAAACATTTCCTGATTTTGGTAGGGTCTGTTCTCATTTCATGCTCTTCTCCTTGCAACATGCCTGGCAGATCTCCACCTGTAGCAGGTGTTTACAGCTGTGTGCAAATATGTTCCACCTTCTATGGCCCCTGAATATGAATATGTCTTTAATCCCAGTGATCTGAACATTGGCCACCTTGCCAAATACCAGCAGTTTCTTCTTTTTCTTTTCTTTTCTTTTCTTTTCTTTTCTTTTTCTTTTCTTTTCTTTTCTTTTCTTTTCTTTTCTTTTCTTTTTTTCTTTTCTTTTCTTTTCTTTTCTTTTTCTTTTCTTTTCTTTTCTTTTCTTTTCTTTTCTTTTTTTCTTTTCTTTTCTTTTCTTTTCTTTTTCTTTTCTTTTC
>NW_016690331.1:514705-519152 GCF_001604755.1 Lepidothrix coronata | reverse complement strand
CCCTTCCCAAACCTTCCCTTTCCAAACCTTCCCAAACTTTCCCTTCCCAAACCTTCCCTGTCCTTATTGCCTGTTTATGCCTCCATTATCAAAGAAGATGTTTGTGAGCTTCGCTTTCCCTGTAATGTGCCAAGTAATTTGTGGCTCTCCCTCGAGTCATTGATTATCATCTTTAACACCATCTCCACCCCTTCCCTGAGCCTGCTAACACGAGTTATTACAGTTAAGGGAAAGCTTTGCCTCCTGAAATGGATCCTCAGATTTGTAAAAGCTCTTACTGGGAGATATATTCTCCCAGATATAACCTCCTGCACCGGTGCCAAACAGCTAATGATCCCTTGGGAAAAATGAAAATTAAAGGCAGAAAAAAGCAGAAGGGAGATTCAAGACAAGCAATAAGTTTTCTTTTGCAATTGTCAACAATCCTAAAAGAGAAAGATCTTTTTTTACCTTGTGTTTATCTACAGGTAGGTATGATGAAACAATTTAAAATAATTTCATTTAAGCACGGTCAAGGCATTCTCTTCTAAAAATGAACTCCTTTTTGTCATCATAATCCTCAGAGTGTACAGTTTCCAAATCCACTGCTGGTGATACTTGAGAGTCTTCTAATAGGGTTGCATCTGCACAGCAATAAGAATGGCCTCTTAAAATCACAGGGATTCCTATTTTCAGCATGCACAGATCAACTCTGTTTTGCAAGATATTCCAGTCCCTTAGTGCTGTTAGAGACCCCTTCTCTGTTCAAATCAATCAATAAAACCTCAATGGGAAAAAGTGAGCAAGCAAAGTAAATAAAATTTATTTAGAGCTTCAAAATTGCCTTTTTTTTTCTTTTCTCCTTCCAGTGTGATCGGTGCTTGCACAGGGGGCTGTAAGCAATGGGCACCACTTTAGACTTCCAAGCCCATCAATCACTTCCTTAAATATCCTCTCTGCTGCTCCTCAAGACTTGTGGCAGCCTGGAAGTGCCTGCTGATGGGAAAATACCTGGCTATAAAGTCATATGGGCAGTGAAGTGCTCGGTTTCTTACATTTCAGCTCATTAATCATCACGACACCACTGATTTCTGGATGGGAAAACATTCCTTAGCCTTTCAGTAATCTGGATTAGTGCACCTCCTCTTGTTACCTGTAAATGTGGAAGGGCAAATAATGGGAGCCTCCCTTCCTAATTAAATTTCTTAATCATTAGTCAATGGAATTGGTTTTTAGTGTAACTCTTGTACTTGTGTTTTTGATGCTTTGCAGGAAGCTCATGAAGCTGCAAGTGTTGCATCATCCCTAAAATCCAAGAACTCTGATACCTTAAAAAAACCCTTTTTTTTGATTTCTGTCTCTGCAACTTCAAAATATCAGTTTTCCCTTTCTTTTCTGTTGAAAAACTGTGTTCCCTGCTGTGATAATTTCCCCAAGTTCTAGGAGCACAGTGTGCTACATTGATAAACAACAGATCAGAAACATTGCTTGGTGTGTTGGTTTGGTTTGGTTTTGTTTTGGTTTTGTTTTTTTGGGTTTTTTTTGTTTGTTTGGTTGGTTTTGGGGTTTTTTGGGTTTTTTTTGTTTGTTTTTGGTTTTTTTGGTGGGGGTTTTTGTGGGTTTTTTGTTTGGTTGGTTTTGTTTTTTTTTTCTTTTTCCTTTTTTTTTCTTTTTTTCATTTTTTAAATTTTTTTTAATTATTGTTTTCTTACTGCTTTTATCTCTATTTGTTACCCAAAAGGCAGGAAAAATTAGTGTGTTTTTTTACTTTTGTATTTTTGGGGGTTTTTTTTGGTTTTTTTTTGTTTTGGTTTTGTTTTGTTGGGTTTTTTTTTTACTTACTGCCTTTATTCCTGCTTGTTGTTTTTTTAGCTTTAGCTCTCCAGGACACCCCAGAGAGCCTTCTTGCAGCTCTGTCCCAGGACACAGGCAGATTTGCTCTTGGGCAAGACACACCCTCAAGGCAGCAGCTTTTAACTACTGCAGGAAGACTTAACCAAAATCCAAGGCTCAGGTAATTTGTGCTTCCAGAAAAATCCATCTATAACCTTTAAAGGACCCACTTAAATCTCTCACCATTGGGATTTGAATTTGACCAGCACCAAGGTGAAACCTTGGGCCAGTAAGTGAGGCCTCAATCTTATTGCTGGAAAAGAAAATTAACTACTTAGAGGAGAAACTGCTCGGTTTGTCCTTAATGAATGTTGTATTTTTGAGGGAGAGGTGGGTAAAAAAACCAAACTAAACCATGTTTTTTACTACTTATCTTCCACATCAGCTGTGGTATCTAACTGGGGTGAAGAACTCTTACAATAGCAATAAAAATATTAATAAAAATAAGCTCCCCAGCAGGAAGTGAAAGCTCCCAGTGGAGCTGGAATGGCCTTCACAAAGGGTGTGAACTCAGGACCTGGCTTTACTTTTAGTTACCACTCTGTGTTATTTAACAATCATTTGCATTTTATTCTCCGAGGTACCTTAAAATAGGGTAATTAACCTGATTTCCCGGCTAAATTTAGTGCAGGTAATTAAATTTTGCATCTCCAAACTTTCCCCATACCATTAATTACGGAGAAGTTTTGCATTTGCTGCTGCTGACGGAGTTTAAAGATCGTGTTGTGAAAGTCTTGTGATGGTTTAGCCCTGAAATATTGTTTTTAATACAGCTCCTGAACGAACTGAGTCCAGCTGATCTCTGCCAACTGATGTTCTCACATTCACCTCATGAAGCAATAAAGAGGCTCTGAATAATTTATGCACAGATGTGGATTGCACAGCTCTGTTCCAGCCAAGCGGGATCGACACAGGGAATAATCGTGGCAGGGTCCTCCAGCGATGCTCAAAGGAATTCTGGAAAGCCAGTAACATCTCTCCCTTAGGAGCTGGAGAATTTCCTCAGAGGGAATATTGGAATAAGAGGGGGGAAAAAATTTATGCAGCCGTAGCAGTGTTGTAGAAAGTGGTTGTGAGGAGGTGAACGTACACAGAGCCACATAAACGGGAATTTTTTAGCCGAAGAAAACAACCTGGATGTTTGCTGTCCAACTCCAACCAGCTTTTTATAAGCAGATTCCTTTCTGCAAATCTCATTTTAAAGTAACTTGTCACTAAAAAAAACCAAAGAATATGGACATTTATATGGGATAAATGTAACTTTCAAAGAGTGGAAGAGTTTATTTCCAGTTTTCAATGACAGTGAAGAGCATCAGGGTACCATGACATTGATTTAATGTATAATAAGGGGAAAAAAAGACTATTCAATGGTCTTCAATGTTCTTTATCAGATTTTTCTGTTCTTTGCAGATTCCCATGGCTTTCTCAGAGGCTGTGAACATAAAATCTGGAAGAAAAGAATGTACCATTCCAAAAGAACATTATTATTTACAGAAAAAAATAATACCTGAGCAGAGAATTTTTTAAAATATAGGAAAGAAAATCGACTCTGGATTTCAGGGATAATCAGTGAGTCCCAGCATTTTGATCTTTTCTGATGGTGTTTAGAGAGCTCCTTAAAGGCTTTTATTGCTTTTATTTTCTTGTTCTTCAGTAAAAACAAGAATGTGAAAATTGACAATTTTTTGGGGCCATTTTTTTCCCCTAGCTGAAAAATATTTTTAAAAAGAGGGTTTAGGAGGCAATTTACTAAAACTGAATCACAGAAAGATCATTATATCAAGCCTCTGGTCACCATGATTTTTTTCTTCAAGTTAAATAACATCATTTGCACTTAAGAGCACATTGTTTGTGTCCCTGCAGGGAAACGATGCCAGGAGATACTGAAGTCTATTCAATAAAAGACTGGCATCTCAGGCTGTGCCATAATCCTGTGCTTGCCCAACTGAATCAGGACATAAAAAACAAATTTTTGGAAATATTTAAATCCTTAGCCATGTAACATATAATTTAGATGCTTAAACATAAATACCCTGTGCAATTTTAAATGTGTTGTCAACTCTGGGTTGGATCCAGTTGCCTGTGCAGAGGGGGACAGGTCTGCTGTACCAGGTTAATCTGCTTAATTAATTAAGTTATGGGATGTCCTAGTGTCTTTAGGAATCAGAATTGAGATTGTCAGTGGTCAGGGGGCTAAATCCACCTCCTAGAATTGAAATATTCCTATATAAATTTAGTTTCCTATATAGTTTATTGTCTGTGTAAGTTTTCCTGTGTGAGCTGGGCTCCCCTGTATAGCTCCTGTTGCTGTTAGTGAACACCTGGACCTAAACACTGTTATCCAGGAGTACAATTATTCCATGGCTTGGGTCAGCCTACCCAGTGCTGGTTTAGCAAGGATAATCTGTGGATCCAGTGCCATAACTGGAAGACACCTCAGGACAACTTCAGCACCACTAGATCCTCAGGAACTTTAGTGATGGGACAAATGGGAGTAGCTTCAAATTGAAAAAGAGTAGGTTTAGATTAGATGTTTGGAAGAAATTCTTCCCTGTGAGGGTGGGGAGGCCCTGGC
>NW_016690331.1:504961-514224 GCF_001604755.1 Lepidothrix coronata | reverse complement strand
CCCCTGTTCTGCAAACCCTGGAATGTGTGAAGTGAGTCCCACCCAACCAGCTTGGTGGTGACTCCTGCCTGTGAACAGCTGCAAATAGTGGCTGGAGCTCTGTGACACCTTCTAGGCAAGATAAGACTCTCTCCCAGAGCAGAGAAGTACATCCAAACGCCAGCACTAACACTCAGTGTTGGATTAAATATTTTTTTTCCCCTAACACCCTCATTGGTGATACAAAGCATTTCTCACAGATTCAGGCACAGAAGGCAGAGTCAGTTTTTGTTCATTAATCCTTGTCTTGACCAGCTGATGAAATAAGTACAAATTTTAGTGGGAAAGTTTCCATGTCGGAACTAAACACATCCTCCTAAATTCTTTTCATCCCCCTTTTCACTGTACCTGGTGTAATAAGACCAACTTAAAGAATCCATTTTCCTTCATTTTCAGAAGTGGCCTGAAAGGAGTCCTACTTTCTCTTTTTTCCCCTCTTTATTCTACATTCAGATTAAGCCATTAGCTGTAGTTAACAATACATTAAAGATAAAATATTAGAGCAAAAATTGGGGTACTATTATGCTATTTTGTGCTAGGCCATACTATCGTTTTTTCAGCTCGATGATGATGTAAAATATGGATTTCCCCCCCTCTATTTTGTTGAAAAATCCTTATACTTTTTATTTTCCTTTCTGATTTGTGTCAGCTGGTAAAGAGCTGCCATCCTCAAACATGCCATTTAAAGAGGTTTTACCAGGAATGTTTGAAGCTTGTTCATCTCAGGAATAAACACGTACTACATATGATTGAAATAATACATATACTCTTTTGACAATTGCTTGATAAAAATAGCCATTTCTCTTCAATTGTTCAGGCAGATAATGGTGGAAAATTGCAGATTACGAAAGGCTCAAGACTTGAGCCTCTGTACAGAGCTTGCAAAGATTAAAAACAAAGTTTTTTCCAAAACTCACACAAAAAAATTTCTTCATGGATATTCTATCCGAAAACTGCGAAGATACTTTTTTTGAATGAACATGTCCAGTGGCCTCCAAAATCTTTAGCTCTGTACTGTTTTTCTGTACCACGGATATTTTTAGACTACTGTTCTTTGTTTGGGGGTTTTTTGGAGTAGGTTATATCATGAGAGAGGTCAAGAGGTTGTGGAATCCCCATCCCTGGAAGTGTCCAAGGCCAGGTTGGACGGGGCATGGAGCAACCTGGGCTAGTGGAAGGTGTCCCTGCCATGGTAGGGGGTTGGAACTGGATGAGCTTTAAAATTTCCCTTCCAACCCAAACCATTCTGGGACTCCCTGATCTCAGCCAAAAGTGAGAAACTTCCTGTACCTCCTTTGCATCTTCTCTGTTTGGGAAGGGGGAGTTTGGTGGGGACTTGGGCAGGGAAGTTGCTCACAGACTCCTAAAAGAAATTGAATTTATTCATCAGAGGTAATTTGAGAGCTTAAACTACAGTTCGTAAGGCAGGTGCCCCAGAATGAAGAAAGAAGGAACAATAACAAACATTTGCAGACTGCTTGTTTTCCCCAAATACTTTTTTCCTCCTTCTATTAAAACTATGGAGCATATTTCCTTTTTTTTTAAGAAGTCCTTGCCACAGCAGCACAGGTCTTACACACTGATTATATTGATTTAATCACCTTTGATTTTGCAGGCAGCCCGGGCTGACTGCTTTAGTTACACATTGGAACAGTGAAATCCCACTCACAGAGGAATCCACGGAGGGTTATTCAGTTTATAAAAGAGGCAGAAACACAGAGAGTCAGTGTTGTGTTAGAGCAATTAGATCGAAGCAGTACAACCCGAGGGACCGAGATATTAGACTAGAAAGAAGATAAATGAAAACTCTCACACCTGGCTGGAGGTAATTCCTATTCTTTTCCCTGCATCAGGATGTAGGTTTATGTTGTTACACCTGTGAAAAAAAAGTATATAGAGAGCAGAATGCAAATAAAGAGGCAACAGACTGATTTATGGCCAAACCTTGTGCTCTTCTCCGCATGAATTCTTTTTTAAAGTGTATTTCAAGATTAGGCTAAGAGTATATATTCTTTATTTAGACACTGCCCTCATAAAAATCCTCTTTTTTTATTTTTTTTTTTTTTTTTGTGAACCATGTTCCTCTTATGCATCTGAAGAGGAAGAAAATCCTCTTGGGAAATTTCCAGCCTTCTCTAATCAAATACTCATCACCAGGAGGACAACTTGGAAGTATTTCTGAGACCTTAAATCACAGCCCTGCTCAGGTTTGAAGGTAAATTCCAAACACCACTTAAAATCTAAGGATGGCTGTTCAGAGTCTAAATATGTAGTCTGATCTAGTTGATAAGGTTCCTTTTACTGGCAGTGGAAAGAGAAAGGTACTTCTAGGTAGGTCTGGAAGGCATTTTTGTGCAGATAATTTAAACAACCCTTTTAAGATGGAATGAATCACTCTCGGCAAGTTATCTGTCTCTCTTCACAGTTGATTGAGGGTGCCTAAGAGCCTAGTTTAGACTAGTCATCTAAATTTTGGATAGCTAAAGGCAGCAAAATTCTCCTCAATATATTTGTCTGTGGCTTGTTTTCCACCTCCTTCTGTTTTTACAAGGTCCCATTAAAACCTCTATAAATATAACCACCAGCATCGTGTTACACCCACAATCCCCACTGCTGGGGACAGTTCCATTACACTCTATTTAACCAATTTCCTGCCGAAATTACCTGATTTAATTTCCTAAGCAAACAAGTGTCTTACTTTTTATTGCTAAAATGCAACATGCCTTAAACATCACCACACTCCTACAGCTCTTCCATCGCTTTTTCACTGCCTTAAAATGTCCCCCCCCCAACCCCAGAACTTCTGGCAGCTTCACCTAAAAGTGCAGTCCTCATTTATCAGTTCACATTTCTACTGATTCATTAGCATAATTGGGGAGCAATGACTGCCTAATGAGTACTTTTAAAGAATTTCCTATGCATATCTTGCTGCTAATTTTACATATATCAAGGGCACAGCTATCTGGTGAACAACAAGAGCCCGTGTATGAAAATCAGAAAGGCAGAACTGTCATAAAATTGAACAAATTATAGGTATCTAATAAGGTTTCTTCTCACTTTTTTCCCCCCGCAGAATTGTTTTCTTCAGTAAGAAACCCTGTTTTTCAAACAAAACACACCGTGATTACTAAAAGATACCATGAGTAATACTGACACCTCTAAAATTTTCCATATATATATATATATAACAGCAGGAATGGCAAATAAATGAATAGGATGTGAGTCAACTGGTGATGCAAAAATGTAGATCCTTCTTGTATCCCCACTCAGGTAAATCCATAATTTATAGTGGAATAAAGACAGAATTCAGAAGAACATAGATAGGATTTATTTGATATAATGAGGGATTTTATTTTCCAGCAGGAGTAGCTCCCATCCATTCACGGTCAAGGAGCTGAATCTAATTTCTAATTAGTGATCTAAACTCCAAGGAGATGCACAAAATACGTTATGTAAATCATAGCTTATAAACATCTCTTTCATTGATTATCTAATAACTGTGGGTCCAACACTCCTTAATCAGGGAGAAAACTGCACAGTCAAAGAGCAAAGATGGATGGAGTTGTGGTTTAGCCTTGAGGAAATTAAACCAGAGGAGAAGCTGATAATAATCTTGTGGTGGGGTGACACTGGCTGGATACCAGTGCCCACCAAGGCACTCTATCACTCCTCTCCTCAGCAGGATGGAGAGGAGAAAATAAGATGGAAGAAAACTTGTGGGTCAGGATAAAAGCTGTTTAATAAATCAAAAGCAAAGGTTGTGTGTGGATGCAAAGGAAAATGGAAGATTTTATTATCTACTTCCCTTCAGCAATAGCTCCACAACTAGTGTGGCTTCAACACCTTTCTATTCACACACCCACAGCACAGCACTGGGGGGCTGCTGTGGGGCAGATTAAATCCATCTCAGCCAAACCCAATGCAATGTTCACCCCCAGGCGGAAAAAATTCCATGTTTTTTATTCCATCTTATTTTCTCCCCCTCCCCACCCTGCTGAGTGATAGAGTGGCTTGGTGGGCATCTGAAATCCGTCAAAAATCAACCTCCACAGGTCCTCATGAATGTGAAAGGCAGGGAACTAAACACAAGGATTCTTGGGATCCTTCCCTTCACGGATTGGTCATGGATTTGGACTCTTCCTGCCCCTGTTAATCATAGCAGCTTGTCTGTATTTCATCTCTCTTGAATGTAAGTCACATTAAAACTGACACCTCATAGACCACCAACCACTTCAAATAATAATAATAATAAGAAGGGCCAACTGACTAATTCCTTTTAAGGTTTCCAGAACACTCCAGATGTAGACAAGAACTGGATTGCTCTGAGTTCAGGTTCTTTTAAAAATGACTCCTCAGGTTTTCTGCATAGGGAAGGAGATGTTGTCTGAAAGCACATCCTACCCTGATCCTTATTTGCCCTTTGCTGCAAAATGATTGCAATAACTTGTATTCTGTTCTGCATCATAAAACTGGTTAAAAGAATGATGTTTATAATGAGGTTTTAGCATGTTGCCTCCCACAGCATCATCTGAGTTTATCACTGCCTTGTTTCCTGCTGGACATGAGTCATCCCAGCAAGTCATCCAGCAAATCATTCCAGATTCCTCTCCAAACATCAATTAAAAGTTGTCTTGCCATCAGAATCTACCCCAAAGAGCATCCACTAGGAAACAAACTTTTATCCAGACATGACAACTCCAACTAGTTCAAGTATTTTGCACTTTACTTCAGGGGAGTTGTGTTTTTGCCCAGATGTAAAGTGCTTCAAGGAAACCACAACCTCGTGAATCCAAAACTCAACAGGGATCCCTTTCAATCTGCTGTCAGCATGACACGCGTAGCTTCCCAAAACCAAACATGTTCATGGCAGGTCGTTTCCATTTTCCAGACAAATACACCCTTCACCAGAGTCCTGGGCCTTGAAAGCAGCTCAGAAGGGTGTAGCACTGGAGGTGTGAAGGGGATTTGTGCAGCTGTCAAAGATACTGTCACTTCTGAGCGACGGGGGAATGTCAGGTGGTCTGGTTTGCAAGGCTTCTTTGGGCAAATGCATCATCCCTTCAGGTCAGCTGAAGTTTTGAAGCTTGCAGTGACAGTTTCTGTTATTTTGGATGCTTGGAGAACTGGGATTTAAAAAAAAAAGAAAAAAAGAAAAGATTAAAGATTCTTTCACTCAATGCTCCTTTTTTTCCCTGTCAATAATGAAGCCTCTCCTGAGTCTTCTCCTCAGTGAGGGTTTGGGGGTTCAGAGCATTCCAGAGTGTCTTCAGACCTTTTACTTCCCTTCCTTTCTTAAATTAAGAACAAGCTGCACTCATACACCAACAGATAAGAAAGTTATATCATGTGAGGACTGTGAAGCTGGTCAATCTAAATCCCATGGCAGCTGCAGGGTACACCTCCTGAGCCAGGAGGGCCAGGGCTTTGGGTAGTGGTGCGATGGGAATGCCTCCTGTTCCCAATGAGATCTGTGTCAAACATCTTCACACCGTGTTGTTTCAGCAAGGAGAATATCTAGCACAGAGATTTTGGGCTTTTTATCTTCATACTGTAGTCCAGAAGGGCAGGTGGATTCTCCAGAGCCTGATGGAAAGCAGGAGCTTTTTTCATCTCTTTCAGTTTTCTCGTGGAAAAAAAAAATAATAGTCCTCTTTCTCTTGCTTGCAGAAGATACCCAGGAAGATTATCTGTCTGAAGGAAAGTTGGCCCTTGAAAATCTCCTCCCCTTTCTTCTCACACTGACCAGCAAGGATTGAAGATTCTCCAGGAGTATGATGCTCTTATCCTCCAGTCCTCTGCCTAAAATTCTCCCACTCTTTTGTCTTTCTAATCTGGGGGTAAAGAACTGAGGAAGCTTCATCCAGTTAACTGCCCGTGATGGTCTTCAGGTAATTAGCCATGACTGGGATTAATGATCCAGCCACTTCCCAGAACTTCTGCCAGCTCTTTTCTTTCTGGTTACATGACCTGTTTTTTAGTGGTTTGATTTGGTTTTTGTTTGTTTGTTTGTTTTTCTGTTAGAGTCTGGTTTTGCGTGGGGAACTGGTTAAAATTTCTAAGATCTTGACATAGAAAGGTTTTCCTGTGCATTCAGAAATGGTTAGTGAGCAGTCCCTGATACCCTAATTAGTGGTCATGGCTGATGTATTTTCTGATATCTATCCAGGGTCTTCTTCATGTTTAGCTGTGTGTGTAAATCATGGTTGAAAGAAAGGCACAGAGGTCCCTAAGCTGGAGGAAATCAAGATAGAAACCAGAACGTGATACAATAACTCAGCCACCACATCAGAGAACCCAACTAATTAGCTCCACAGAGAAACAGGATTAATTAGCCCAGACACAACATCACATTGGTTAAGCTTTACAGTTTGGGCAGCCGAGCTGAAAGCTCCAAATACCAATGTGAAAAGACACCCAGTGTGGGTAACACCTTCTGTGCTCTCCATCAATGTGGTGCATATGCACCAGGACATCTCCTTGCTTATGAACTCAGTGGGTAATTTGCATAATTGAATTTACAGCAGACCCAACAGTCTAGCTAGTCAGGAAGCCAAATAAAACAGAGTGGGCTGCTAGTATTAATTCATGGGTGTTGTGAATTAACTGAGAGATTTATGCAGCTTTTTTTATAGCGTAAAAATGATAATGAAAAGAACCAGCAGTCGACACTGTAAAAATTTATACATCAATAACTTTTTAAAACACTAAAAGGAAAGGAATTATATAATGGACCATGTTTATCACCTTATGTCCTGTATCTAAGTACCTATAGGAGACATAATTTCTGACTCTGGCAACCTTACAGTTTGGCAAAGAATGGGAAAACAGAAGACACTAAGAGGAAAATAAAGCTAGACAAATGAAACCAGAAATGAGAACATGTTGTAAAGCAGGGATTGTTAGTAAAATCTTCATTGAGAGCATCTCTGAATCGATGTTGTTTTGAGACTAATCACTGGATAGGAAAAATGAATTTTGTGCTGTTACAGAGGTTGTTCTGCAGGAGCAGCATCTCTGCTTTTGGCTCACAAAACAGAGGGAATGGTGACAGCTTGTTGCAGTGAAGAGCCTGATGTGACCTGGGGCAGACAGTGCTGGGGTGTGCAGAAAAGAGAGAATCCTATTTTGCTGAATTAATAGGAGAAGAAATTTTCCCTCCTGTGCTGGCAAGAATTGTTTCTTTCAGTTTGGAAAGAACTGTGCACCTGAGCCAAGGGAGGAAAATTTGACTTACAATGTACCAGCTGAAGGTTCAAATTAATGACCCAATTAAAATTACTGTATCATGAGGTGAACAATGGCTGCTGATCAGATGCCCAGAGGTGCTTGGAATGCACTGTGTGGTACCTTAAACTCCTTGAAATAATTTTAAGCTAAGTTCCTTTACTTAGCACTTATGAAAAGGCCAAACATCCATATAAAATAGTTCAGTTATTGTGCATTAATGTTTCCTACAGGCTTCTGTTGTGCAATATGGGCCATTAAAAGAACTTAGTTAACTTGCCAACTTGTGATAATTAGAACCCAAAGCGGAATCCTTAAGAGGAAATAATTTCTTTGCTCTTTAAGGGTTTGTTTTATAATGGAGGCCTCCATGGGTAATATTATTCTCTGCTTCATAGCTTGGCTGAGAAACACAGGGGAGTTTTGCCCTTTCCTATAATGTATGGGTGCCTAAGAGAGAATAACTCTGTCACATATCATAGAATCAGAGAATTAGAGAATATATTTCTTACAACACCATGCTGTGCTTTGTACCTCTCTCTCTCCCAGGTATGTTCCACTTTTGAATGAATAATGTTAAAAATTAACTGAAACACCCCAAAAAGGAAGTGAGTTCACAATGAAATCCATCATAATGATAATTTTCTTTGATGCACATCTCTCTCTACAAAAGCTAAACACAGTGCCAGCCCTAAAGTAACATTTAACAATAATATAAAAACATACTGGGTCAAATCCCCCCCCAGCAGCAGAAAATTAATCCAATGCCACTGATTTCAGGGGAGAAATGCCAGTTCATAAAAGCTGAGGATCTACTGTTTTCACAGGGCTAATTTTAATGATTAATAAGATACCAGATTGGTATTTGTTGTTGTTTGAAGTGATCAGTGCCTGATATCCCCACATTATTATTTAATTCAGGCACCAACAAGATTATCACTTAATTTGGACGAGTGTGTGCATAAAAACGCTGCCTCACAGAGCCTATTTAGGATAATCCCATCAGCTGGCAGCCAAGAATTGACTGAGTGATTTGTCACCCACTATGAAGCTGGAATCATTGTGGAACTGAAATCTCTCTCTCTCTTTCTCTCCCTGCCTTTATGGGGATGTGCTGCATTATTACAGCCAGCTTTTATGCCCTCCACTGGAATTAAAGAGCGTCTCAGGAAAGATAATTAACTGCACACAATGAGCAGGGTTAGGGAAGGATGAAGGAGGGTTTTAGGAAAGGGTGATGTGTCTGTCATCTCCCCTGATAAGTGCACAGAGCATACAGCCCAGGTATTGTTTCAACTTGCTTTCACTGCTTGAAGCAGAAAAGCTTGTTGGGGCAGCAGGGCATGGAAAAAAGAGCTGGTTTATAGGAGGGTATAAAAGGTGTTGTTGCAGTTTTGCCACAAATGGACTTCAGGTGCTGAAGGAATATTCTCCAGAGTTGTGGAGCCCTCCAGTTTCTTGTCCTACCCCTTCTGTAAGAAATAACAGATGCTGCCAGTCTGTATCATAAAATGAGATGCTAATACTGGTCTTCACTGGTTTTGAGCCTTGAACTTGAAACTCAAGAACAGAGGACAGTGGATAGAAGGAGGTGAACATGAAATATTAGAGCATACACAGTGGGGAGAGGGGTATTCAGGGGGAAAGGTGCTGTTCCTGTCAAGTCCTGTGCTCTCTGCTATGCATCCTGCTCGCTCCCCAGGTTTCAGGACAGACAAAGAAATCCATACAAAATATCCCCTAATTATTGCTGAGCAGGTCTGCAGAACTGTACTAACAACTGTAGAAAAACATTAAAAGAGGGAAAAAAACCATAAACCCCCATGTGGTGTTGTCTTCTTTTATTATTCCATTATATAACATGTCTGAATCCTAAAGATAAAGCATCTTCTTGAAATATACTCTAAAAATCTGGCCTTTTTTCTTTCTTTGTTGTTTTTTTTTTTTCTTTTTCTTTTAACCAACCTGTCTTTCCTGCATTAAGAAGTCTAGAAGATACA
>NW_016690331.1:401933-504645 GCF_001604755.1 Lepidothrix coronata | reverse complement strand
ACAATGATTTTTTGACAGTAAGCCTAAAGCTTAAGGGCTGTGTGCTCTTCCTTAGAGTCAAGCACAGTGCAAAGGGCAGGGATCTGCCCTGAGCACACGAACAAGAAGGAAAGAAAACATTGGAAAGAAAACATTATTTTCACTGCTCTGGATTTTCAGCACCAAGCAAAGAGAGAAGAAAGCCAGGGTAACCCATCAGGAACCATGGAAAATACTGACTTTGGGGGTTTCCAATGGGATTTGGATGGTAGGATATAAGTGAGCTGTATATAAGCTGCGTACAGGTCAAAGTGAATCCTGCACCATCCACTCCTTCCAGTCAGCCTCCACAGCTGTAGAAATGCAGTGAAACTGCAGTTTTGTCCCACAAAGAGATGCAGATTTCCCTGGGTGGCAAAACTACTGTTCACAGGAAGAGCAATAATTTGTAGGATAATTTTCACAGTAAGCAGAGGTGGGTGAAACTCAGACTTGGCAAACACTTTCCTGACTCTCTGTCTCTGTGTGCTTGGTCACTGTGTCCGTTCCCATCACCCCATAGAAACTCTCAAGATGAGCAAGTAATGCTGGTGAACATTAGTCACACAACTTGTGTGAGTAGCTGCATTTAAAGGATAGAAATCTCCCATCAAAACATAAATGCTTTTTCCCTTTGTAGAAGTCCACAATTAAACATCTCATAGAAAGGGAGATGTCTGCATTGCTGGTGAGTTTAGCTCAGCTGTAGCAGAGCTGTAGCTGGAAGCCTGGCTGTGAGTAATGCAGAGAAACAGATGATTCTTTTATTTCAGACACTCATTTCCACACGAGGATAATCATACCCAGCAAACCCTTATTTCTTTGCAGTGATTCTGAAAGAGTAGGGAGAAACAACCATGGTGCAGACATCCACACAGTACTTCTGGATAAATCATATCCTTTCAGACGATTCTTAGCTCTTTTTAGACAGTTCTTTGTTCTCTAAAATCAGTTGATATTCTGGGTCATGATAACATTATCATAAGAATGACTGTTATTCTTCAAAATTAAGAGGAACGAATAATGAAATACCTAATAAATTTCCTGTGTAAGTCCCCTTTTAGGGCTTAGTAGACCAAAGTCAAAGAAAAAAATATGTATTATTGTCAGGATTTCTTGGAACCCCTTTCTTTAGATCTTAGGAGATTTGGTGCTATTGTACAGCCCTCATGTTGAAGGGAACCTTTATGGCTTTTTTTTCCTCCCTCCAAGGTAACTCAGGGCTGGGGAGAGTTTATCCTGCTGATTTCCCCTTGTATAACTGGAAGCAGAATTAGGTCCCCAGCAGGTGAGCCATCTAAGGCATAAGATGGTAAATTGAATTGGAAGAACACAGTAATATTTTAAACTCTATGTCTTCTCTGGCTGGAAAGAAGTCAACATAAACTAGATGATATGAAGACTACTGGGAATGGTGGATTCACACTGCTTGAGAGCACATGTACTTCTTGCAGTGATTGTGAACTTCCCCTAAAAGTGCAGCTTTTTTGTACAAATAACAGCCCTTCATGCTTGGCACCTGAATGATTCTTTGTTTCCAGCAGAGAAACTGTGGGTTTATGGCCTGAGAATGACAATAGGAATGTGTTTATTGCTAAGGACACAGCTGGGGATGATTATTACTTTTTTCTTTGTCAAAATGAAATGCTACAGGCAGCTAAATGTGCTTTCAGGCTGATTTGAGGGAGTATTCCTGTTAAAAAGTCCTCTCTCTCTTTCTTCTTTGATTTTCCTTTGCCAGATGTAGGTTTACCAGGAGGATAAGGAGGCTGGAGGTCCATAATATTTATTTTTTTTTTTTCTGACAGGAAATCATGCAAACTTTACATGATTTGCTTTATTGAGGAGACTGGAGAGGTATCAGGGTTAAGGTTTTGCAGGATTAGGGATTCTCATTCCTCTGCAAATTTACCCCAAAGGGCAAATTTTCCTGCAAAGGGCAGTCAGAGGGTCTGTCTGTGCTGTCACAGCTTCTCTCTCATTAGGCTGCAAAATCCAAAAGTGCTGGAAAAGTCTGTTAGGACCAAGCTCAGGTGATGGCTCATGTAAACCCAGCTTGGCATGGTGGTGGCATCCTCTAAAACCCCAGTCCTAAACTCACCGTAGCACATGACTTGAAGGTGCTCTAAAAAATGACATTCCATCACCAAAATGCCACGGCAGCACCTCCTCTTTTCAAGCCAAACCCAGAGGAGAGAATTTTTAACCTTTCAAAGTTACACCTCACCTTCCACCCTCAGCAGTCAGCTCAGTGGTAGCCTCAGAAAATGGCCTGTACCAGACTTTGTGTGGACATGAATGCACGTCTAAACATCATCTTTTTTTAATTAATACAGTCCATTCCTCCATTCTCCCATCGACTTTGGTAGCTGAGATGTAATCTGATTTAATTTCTGTACCATAATCTTGTTTGGGTTTATAGTACTTCCCCCTGCTGATATTAAAATCCTATTCATTTGGCTGTATGCACTGAGAGATAGATGTGCATCTCTGGGTGGGCTGTGAACGTGGAAGAGCTGATATATGAAGAAAAGCTGAAATTAGGTAATTCAGTGGGCTGAAACGACTTAAACTAGGAAAAAGTATCCAGGAAACAGTGTCTCATTTTTTCCTTCACAAATGTAGTCACAATATTCCTAAGACAGAGGCAGCAGTGGTTCTCTAGGAGCACATTATTTTGTTCAGTGTTTCCAGGCTGAAGGAGTGTCTTTAAGACTTTCCTTTGCCTGACTACAAACAATACAGTTTACATGTTATTCTAATTTCATAAGATGAACTTTGATTACCGGGAGGTCTCATGTTTCAGACTGAATCAGTTGGTGAACATCCAAATTACAAATCTAAGCTGGTGCCTGACCATTTACAGACATCTGCAGTGTAGACATCATCGTCAGCTGAGATTCTCCTCAGCATCAGAAGAGAGAAATTAGGTTTCCTGGGAGCAGATCAACTCATCAGGAAGATGGACATCACAAATACCTCAGAGGAACCACTCTTAAAAGGGTCTCTCTCTTTCTGACTGCAAATGGTTCACAGATTTCTGCATTGCAGTTGCTGGTGGCTGCTGAAATCGGTTTTGTCCAGAGAACTTCTCAGGGGTGGTTGTGGCGGTATGAGCTGGGCTGGATGCTGGGTGCCCACCAAAGATGCTCTTTCACTCTCCTCCTCAGCTGGACAGGAGAGAGAAAGTGTAATTTAAAGCTCATGAGCTGAGACAAGGGCAGGGAGAGATCACTCACCCGTTACTGTCATGGACAAAGTGGACTCAGGGAAATTAGCTGAATTTATTACCAATCAAAATCAGAGCAGGAGAATGAGAAGTAAAACAAATCCTAAAAACACCTTTCCCCCATCCCTCACTCCTTCCCAGTCTGAACGTTATTCCTTATTCTCTACCTCTTCTTCCCCTGTGTTCTGGAAGAAACCCAAACACAACTGTGATTTCCATTAAGAGTGAGTACCTTTTTGGAATTAATGGGTCCTAGGTACTTATATGAGAAATTCATATGTAAATACTAGAACTAGACAATCAAGTGGGAAAACCCCTGTCATGGTATGGAATCACAGCCTGGTCTTATGTATCAGTACTATAGAGGTATTCCAATTCAAATGGGAAACACATCATCTTAAGTATTATATAAAAATACAGTGAAGGACAGATCTTGTTTTAGCACAAAAATACATGAAATGAGATGACAAGATAAAGGATGTCAGAGGTGAAGAGTCTTTTTTTATGAAGCAGATCAGGGACAAAAGCAGTGCAGACATCAGACTCCTGGAGCTTCCCTCTCCCATGAGGTCATATTGCCTTCCTGCCCTATGTATGCTCAAAAGATAGCTATGGATAATGAACTCAATTACTGTAATTAAAAACAGAGCCTGCTCCCACTCCCTGCCCCTTGAGGAAATGCCTGGATGTTACTCCCATGAAAATGTTTGAATGTATTAAAATAGTGTGGTGTATGTGCTACTGAACCCCTGATTAACCAAGAGACAGAGGAGAGACAGAGGCACACACAGAGGGATGTTGCTCTGTGTCTGAGCAGAACCAGAGATTCAAGATACATGGATGCATCTCCTGCTTACAGTGTAAAAGTACATCTATTTTTTTAAACAAAAATAATCTCCTAAGACATGCTGATCCTTTGGCAATCAACAGGATGAGGACGGTTCTGTCTTGGGACTGAATGCGTGTACAAACATATAGAAATTATAGGATCATTAGTCTGTATACAATGTTTTAGTTCTTGCCTTCTCAAAACTAAGCAAAAGATAACAGAACTAATTTTTTTTTTAAAATTAAAGACTGACTAAAATGGTTGATTGCTCCTCCCTTTCCCTCCCTATAAGCATGTTCTGACTGAAGTAGCTTACTTGGAGTTATTCAATTTCCATGGGATTAATAAACTCAAACAAAAAACCAAACCCCCCCAAAATCTACTGATTAAATGCTTACATGAGAGGTGCTGCCTGTACTTCCCAAGGAACGTTTTGTCTTAGTTAGGATTCTTTAAAAAATTCCCTTAGATGAGATTATTTAAAATAAAATAGCCAATAAAGGCTTTTTTGTTTTTCCCAGAGCTAAAAGCACCACAGCTGTTTTCTGTGCCGCTGCACCGAACATCAGTGTAAATGCAGCTGTTAAATCAGTTGCAGATCAGCTTGGCAGGCCTAAGTACAGCTAGTTCTGCTTGTCTTGCCATTAATGTCAAGTAAAAGTAGGTGACAGTAATTGGTGTTGTTGGGAAATGAACTCTCCCGAGAAGGCAGCGGCTCAGTGAAACGCGGTGTGGTGTGGATTGAGAGCTTAATGTGTCAAGGAGAAATTCCAAATCCAGAATTAGGGAGTGAAATCATGTAGCTAATGAAATATACACCCGAGGAATCCCGTTAAAATATGCAGCTGGAGTCACCCCTAGCTTATGTCTGGGAAGGCAGGGAATTGTGTTGGGTAGTAAACCCATTACGTCTTTCGGGTGCCGTTCCATATTTTTTTATTATCTGATTTTATCCGGGTTTAAGACTCAGTAAAATGAGTCCATCATTAAAAATGGTTCAGATAAATAACTTCTGCTGAACTTAATGGCATAAACTTATAGTTCTGAGTCATGTTCATCAGCTGTCACCTTTGTCTCTCTGGATGAAGGTCAGCTGATGGAGTAAGACGTCAGGAGTGGGACTCCTCACGCAGCTCTGTGAGCAAGGGAAGCTGCTGCATCCCGTTACAGCCAGTGGAGAGCTGCTCTTGGCTGCCTGTGGAATTCAAGGAGTGATTCAGCTCCTCATATTGAGGTGAGCACTGGACTTTTCCACAAGAGACTTGATTCAGTTGTCCTCAGATAGTCCTCTGGTGTCATTCCAGACGCTCGGGGGTGTCCGGATATCCATGTTGGGCTAATGGATGACACAATAGAATAGTTTGGATTGGAAGGGAAATTTTAAAGATTCCAAACCCCCTGCCATGGGCAGGGACACCTTCTACTAGACCTGGTTGCTCCAAACCCCATCCAACCTGGCCTTGAACACTTCCAGGGATGGGCTATCCACAGTATCCACAGGAAACTGTTCCAATGTCTCAGCACCATAAGTCTATGATTCTATATGAGATGCCAGAGGAGCTGTGAGGATCTCTTTTAGGGTGGACTATTTTGAAATAATTCTGCATTTACAATAATTTTTAAGGCCATCATGTTCCCAACAAATTCCCAGGCAGTGATGTTCAGTGGCAAGGAAATGATAATTAGTGGGAGAAGAGAACCTGTGACAGCATGAAGTTGTGTCAGGGGAGGTTTAGTTTGGATGTTAGGAAAAAGTTCTTCCCTCAGAGGATGGCTGGGCACTGAACAGGCTTCCCGGGGCAGTGGTCAGAGCACCAAACCTGACAGAGCTTGAGAACTCATTGCACTCAGGCAATGATTCTTCAGGTTAGAAGAGTTCTGTTTGGAGATTGTTTCTGTGTGGTGTTTTGAGACAACTTTCAAACCTGTTGGTCGAATTTCCTGTCAGGCAAGGAAGGTGTATAAAAAAGGTAGAAAAATTTCCATACATTCTTCTTTCTAAAAATGCTCTGAGCTTTTAATCATAAAGGTTGTAACTGCTTCTTTTTGATTTCTTTCAAAATAAGTCTCTGTGCAATAATTTTAGTGAGACTGATGAGAGTTGAAGGTTGAAGCATTAACATATGTTAACTGAGACTTCTCTAATTTTAAACTAATCATACATTGAATGTATTTGATAGGGCTGAATGAAGTGGGTTATTATTTGAGCTTTATTAATATCCTCTATTAACAGAAAATACCACTTCTATCTAATGTCCTGGTGATCAAGAGAGATTTTTAAACAGTTTTCAAGCATGTACAGATGGATACAGATGGTGCATGAAGCAATTCTAAGTGAATCAACTGCTTCAAGTGTATTTCATGCACAAGAAAATACATATTGCTAAGAATTCCTTCCTTTGCATTATCACAATCATGCACTAAAGTGCCAGATTCCCAGTACAGCTCCTGTTATGCATAGACTGAGTCAATCAGATGGGGCTGTTTCCCGTGTCATTTAGGGTTGCTATGAAATTCTCCATCTGGACCAAACAGAGGAAAAAAGAGAAACAGGAAAAAAAAATATGGTGTGTCCTTGCTTCTCCCCCAAGTGCTTCCTTTACATCATGGAGTGGAACAGAGAAATCAAAGGTACATATCTATATATGAAGCAAGAAAGAACAATAAAGATGCACTTATAAATGTAAAGGGAGGATGAAAATTACCAGTGAGTGTCAGAAATCTGCCTGTATTTATCTATAAATTTCGCATGGAATGGCGTGAACTGTGTCAGTGGAAGTTTGGTCTGGATATTAGGAGAAGGTTCTTCACCCAGAGGGTGGTTGGTACATAAGTATAGGTATATAAGAGCACAGTACCACTGATAATTTTTACATCCTTTACCTTGTATTTTGGGACAGAAAAAACGCTTTGACGTGACAGAGCCCTGTGCAAAATCCACTTATTGCATTTCTTCTAGAACTACCCCAAGGAATTTTTAAGAGGGATGATACTAGAATCATAGAATCATAGAATGGTTTGGGTTGGAAGGGACCTTAAAGCTCATTCAGTTTCAACCCTGCCACGGGCACAGACACCTTCCACTAGACCAGGTTGTTCCAAGCCCATCCAACCTTTTCGAATATCCAGTCAAAATCTACTCTCTTTCAGCTTGAAGCCGTTCCCCGTTGTTCTGTCACCACATGTCCTTGTAAATTGTTTCTCTCTGTCTTTCCTGTACCTCCAGCTACTGGAACGTTGCAATCAGATCAACTTCAAGCCTTTTCTGTTCCTGGATGAACAATCCCAACTCTCCCAGCCTTTCCTCACAGCAGGGCTGCTCCATCTCTCTGATCATCTTGGTGCCTTCTCTGGACTCTCTCCAACAGTGTCCAACCCCAGAGCTGATGGCATAAACTGTAAGTCCACGTGAGAATGCAAGCAAAAGGGATGAATATCCAGTTCTTCCTGGCTCAGCTATTCAACACTGATCCTGCTTCTTGCATTTAGGATAAATGCTGCATCCCTGAGGAGGTGATGGCCAGCTCAGCCCTGACTGCACTAATGAAAGATGTTCTTCCCAGGGAGGATTACAATGGGTGTTAGTAATGCAGGAAGAGCTGCTGATTCTAACACCTCCAGCACTACACCTGAAGTGGATACATCATCCTGAAGGGAATCTTCATCAGACCAGACAGCTCTCTGAGGAGAAGAGGAGCCTGTGTCTCAGAAACACTGACCTGACCTTTATTTCATGCTGCTGTTTACTCACAGGAAGGCCGGCTCAGGAATTGCACAAAAGACATCCTGGATGTCAGAGCAGAAGGTTAAAGGGGAACAATGGGCCTTAAAAGTTGGGGAAAACATAAAACATAACAACTGGAAAGGAAACATATTTAGATGTTGAGGAACAGACAAGAAAAATGTGTTAGAGCTGAAAGAGATGCGGGGTAGAACTAGATTGGGAAATACAGGGTAGTGAAAGCCAGCACTAAAATAACAAATTCCAGAAACAAACATAATGGAGCAATACCAGCATTACAGAACAATTGTGGAGTAATTTGCATTATGCAAGTGCATTTTTTCCTGAAGTTCATCCGCAGTTGTTAATCTCTGAATTCAACCTCTTCTTCTCAGCTTGAAACCTGTTTACCCAGTGAGTCTGGTAGCAGGTGTTTAGAGGGCATGTGTAGTTTGCTGATGGTTTGGTTTAGATCTGGACAACTTTTTGATCAGCTTCACACTTCCAAAATGAAACACAACATAGAGTGAGAACCACGTGTCTTTCTTTCTGTTTTTCCAAACAGATTTGTCTCCAAGGTTTTTGTTTTATATCACTGATTTTATGTATTACCTGGGGGTTTTACTCATAAAACGTTGCCTTAGGCTTAAAGAACCTCTAGGATGTTGCTATCTGAGACTCCTTGGAGAAGAATAAAGAAATAGAAAGGTAGAGAAGCGGAAGATGAGGAAGAGAATTACAGAGAATTTATAGGAGAACAAATATATGTGAATTCCACACAGAAATACAAGATGTGTTGAAAAAAGTATTCAGATTTCAGCAAATATTTCAACACACTACACCAAGCCCTATTATTCTGGGACTTACAAAGGATGTGAGTTTTCTAATTTGCCTCCCAAACTTCCTATAGTATTTTAGGAATATTTATATCAGACAAGATGTTGTCATTCAAGATCAACATCTCCAGCAAGCACCTTCCCAAATTTCTCATTTTCTCTAGAAGCAGGAAAAATTTTGACCTTCTTGGAGGCAGGACTGAATGAAATGACACATCCAGGAGAACTGTGCAGATTCTGTGTGTGTGTGTGTGTGTGTGTGTGTGGTTTTAGGGCTGCTGGCACCAAAGCAGAAGGATTTTGAGGTAAAGACCATTTTTCAATGTTGGATGCTCCATAGGAGGCCAGAGTGAGACACTCAGAGGGGAAGAATCTTTTCAGAAATCAGTCAATAGCAAGATGTGGATTCACTGCCCCATACTTGAAACATGGACATCTATCTGAAAACTTTAGAGGTACATTATATTGATAAGTAAAATGTACTAGACATCCCCTTTTGTCCCTCAGACACACCTCAGATGTGCCCATACTCCTAAACTCTCCAGCATCCCTAACAAGAAATCCCCAAAGGCGACAGCAATGTTTCTGGTTTAGCCTGGTTCTCTTTATCTGATATTTCTGAGAGAATTACGAAAATCCCCAGGAATAGATTAGCTGTTACATCTCTGCAGCTCAGCAGCACAGCTGGAGCTGAGATATTGTCCTCGCTGATGCACAGAGCTTCTATTTATCAACTGAGCACACAAATATCAGGGCAACTGTGCACAGCCATCCCTGAGCACTCCTCTTCAGCAGGGCAGCCTCTTGAGGTTCATTATTCCCCTGACAGCCTGGGAAAACCACTTCCCTTGGCTGTTCAGGATTGGAAGCCACATTATGCTGTGCTACACAATCAGGACATTAGGGCTCAGATTCATCTCCTGGAACTTCAGATGGCCACAGCCTGGAAGTTTCCAGCTGCAGTGCAGCCACCTGGGCTCCTGTCATTCCTTTAGGAGAGCAGCCACTTGAGTTTATGATTAATCTGATGTAAATTGGGATGACTGGTACCATCAGTATCACAAGCTGGATCACTGTAGATTCTTGTCCCTAGACATTCTTAAGGTCCCTTCCAACCTAAGCTATTTTATGATTCTAAGATGACAACCTCTCCAGTGTAAAGTGGTTACATTTATTCAAATAAATTTATTCAAATCTCACTTTTTTTCCTTTTTTTTTTTTTATTTGTTCTTCTCTACCATTGAGCTGGTTCAAAATATGAAATTCTTTATCCCCATCTTTTCCTGGAGGTTTTTATCCACTGTGGTCTGCTTATCAGCAGACAGCATTCTGCTCTGGCCCAGCAATCAGGCAGCCACAAATAAGTTCCTGATGAGGCAACCTTGAGCTAAGATATCAAAATCTGCACCGGAGCAACTGTGAAGGTGTTATCACTGTTGATTCTGCTATAGATAAGCAACTTTTGGCAGACAAATTATAGCAACAGGCTCCAGGGTGATAGTTTTTTAGGCAGGGTCTACCTATAGGAAGAAGCAGGAAATGATCTTCTGGAATATCCAGCCAGTGGAGCCACAGTGGTTTAAAACAGCTGAAAATATGACCCTTTTTTTTTTACCTTCTTTAAATTGACTTCTTATTTTAGTTCTTCATAATTTCTTTAAGTTCAACTTTTTTTTTTTTTTCCAAGTAGAGAGAAAAGAATTCTTTTCTGTCCATTACCTGAAGAGAATGATGCCCAAGCACATGGGATGCTCTGTGTGGGCATGGAATGTTTGGTAAAATGCATGAATTGCTTTCAAAAAGAAAAACAAACAAGAAAAGCATGTACTAATCGTGAAATAATAGCAGAATGAAAATAGAATAAGTAGAAGACATATTTGTCTTATAACAGGGTTCATTCAGTGCTTGCAAATCCTTGTTTTTGAAAGTCCTCAGTCATTCTCCTTTGGTTTTGCTAATTTGTTTAGACAGTTTCCTCTGTAGTCTGATTTTTTGGTGGGTAAGATTTTGCAACATTATACTTCCACTTACGTGTTAAAATACCTGTTTTTAAATACATTACTAAATTTATTAAAAGTTGCCATACAGGAAAAGAAAGGTAATCCTGAATATTGATGAAAAGCAGTTCAAGTATTACAAACGTGTTTGTGTTTTTCAATGTTTATCCAACCTGTTTTATCCTTCCCATCTGGAAAATAATTTTATGTGACTGAATTTCTAGTTAAGGGATTATTATTACAATCATTTTGGTATAATTTTGATGACCTATGCAAACTAGGTCTCTATTGTGTCGATCTAAACATAATGAAAGTTGTTTCAAAGTGTATCCCAAATTAATTTCACCAAAGTCCTTGGTAAGCCACAGAATCACAGGGTCATGGAATCATTTAGGTTGGAAAAGACCTTTGGGTTCATCAAGTCCAACCAAACCCTCAGTGCCCTTATGGAGCTTTCCCTCCTCCCTCTTTTCATGTTGGTTTCCTCCCAATTTATTCTGCTGCCTGACAGCATTTCGTGTTTATTTTTATGAGCTGTAGACTAGAATAAATAAGTTCTCTCTTTCTTGCTTTGATACAAATAATTTCTTGCAATTTTTTCCCCCATGTTCCAGTCTGTTATGGATTTTGCTCTTCCCCATTCAGCATCTGCAGGTAAAAGAAATCACAATTTTCAGAGAGAAAGTGCTCCATTGAGAAAGTGCTTCATTGTTAACCCTCCAGTAAGTTTTAGGCATAAGTTCTTCATTTCTGGAAGACAAATAGACACATTACTGCAAAACTGTACAAGCCTTTCATCTTTGGAAGGTCTATTGAGAGTAGTCAGTGAGAGTCTCTGGTGATTTAACTGACAGGGAAAAAAATGAGTGTACAGGAATAAAGGAAATAAAGCTTTTGCTGTGTTGGACAGGGAATCAAAGAGATTTGGGCTCAAATGATAAAATGGCAGCACAGTAATGTTTGAGCTCAAGAGTTCTGCAATCAGAAGGAGTCTGGACATGTCAAGTCAGTGCTCAGGTAACTGTCCTGCCTATAAACCTGAGATAATTAATCACATGAGCTGGTCATTGCTTAACTGTTACATTTCATCCAGGGTTATTCTGACTGCAGTGAATTTTCAGATTCAGGGGAGAATGAACTGGCTTTTTGAGAATTACTAATACCCTCTTCTTCCTGACCTGCATCTTTTTTTTTTTTTAGTTGTTTCATTTTGGTTTGTAGTTCTTGGGAGACGATCAAGATTCCTTCCTTGCTTTAAAATACATGTTCCTCTGACGAACTGTTTATGCCTGACTAACTTTAACCTTCTGAAGACCATTTTACGTAGATTCTGATAATTTAAACACTTGATGAACACAAGTCAGCATTTATCTTCTTCCAATATGTAGCAAATGCTGAAACTTGATTTCTCAGTCAAAGAGCTGTGTCAAGTCTAGATATACTCCCCACAACACTTCTCTTCCAGAATCCTTGTAAACCACAGCCCATGGTTGTATCTCTGTGATCCTACTTGGCCCAGTTTAGTGCTGCACAGCAGAGGGATCTTGGCTCAGTTTTACTGGGAAGATAATTTTCAGCTGTGAGGAACTCTGTGCGTTAAAGCCACGTGAGAAAAGTGAAATTATTGAGATGGGTATTCAAGGACTGAAAAGCACCAACAGGAGAAGGTGTTAAAACCATTAGGGAAAGAAACAGAGAACTGAAAATGGCACCTCAAGAGGACAGGGAAGCAGCTGCACCAAGGGGCAAACAGCCCTGGCCAGCAGAGGTGCTCTGGGTGTCACATTTAGGGTCATACCCACATCAGACTTTCAGTGGAGTACAGATCCTTGCTCTCCCCAGTGTGTGCCAGCCAATAAATATTTGCTGTCTGCTTTGAACTCCTTGATGCTCAGACAGCGTATTTATTGGTGATAGAAAATACCCAAGCAAGGCATTCCATCCACGAGCTGGGATTTGGGGGATGGTTGCAGTCTCATGCCAAGCATCAGCATTGTGCACAGCAATTGATTTGGAAAGGTCAGAGAGAAGAATGGGATATTCTGTTCTACTCAATAACTCCACTTATCCTTCAGGTGGCTCTGCACATCTTCTCCCAGCCCATCATTTCCGGTGAGTTTTGATAATTGTTGTCACAATGAATGCAAAGATCTTATGGGAATGTTTTACAAATCTTTCCAGAACCTCCAGCTGGAAGCAGCTGGAACACTGGTGAAGGGACATGCAGTGAGCAAGACAGACTAAATGCAGAGGAAAATCTGGTAGAACTGAAGTTCAAACAACTCCAAATAGGAAAAGGTCTGTCCCATTCTGCCTAAAGCCAGAACAAAACCCTACTCAGCTTCCCATACCAGTCTTACCTTATTTAAAAATTAATTAAATAAATGAAGTAATGTTTATAATAGCTTTAAACTTAAAGTGAGTAGGTTTAGATTAGAAATTAGAAAGAAATTCTTCCCTGTGAGGGTGGTGGGGCCCTGGCACAGGTTGCCCAGAGAAGCTGTGGCTGCCCCATCCCTGGAAGTGTCCAAGGCCAGGTTGGACAGGGCTTGGAGCAACCTGGGCTAGTGGAAGGTGTCCCTGCCCATGGCAGGGGGGGTGGTCTTTAAGGTCCTTCCAACCCAAGCCATTCTAGGATTCTATGATTCTGTAAATACTTGCAGGAATGACTGAATCAGGAGTTTTGCTCCTGCATGGAAGTATCCTTAAGTGAATTTTTTTTTTTGATTGACACTTCATAATCTTCAATAGCATGCATCAACCCTGCAAATCTGTGCCCCTCTTGATCAAGTTGATTGTGCAGAACAACCCACATTTTTCATGCACATGAAGAGTCACACGTGCAGTCCAAAGAAAGCGATATTTTGCTTTGTGCTTTCAATCAAAAAGTCTTGCCGTTCTGGGGCTTTTCAGAGCACACCTGATAAAATCCATTACACATCTTTTCTGCTTCACTGGTGATAAAAAGCCTCTGACAATTGACAATAGCAAGGCCATATGTCACTTTGAAAACCTGCATTTTAAAGTGAAAGGAACGAAATCAACCTCTTTTACCCCGGTAAGGGAGTAGAAAACACAGACAACTCTTCCCATGCATAAAACATAAAGCCTATGAATAACACATGGGTATTCCACCCTGCTTCTCCTCAGGGGATCCAAAAGCACAGTGGATACTCTCTCTCACTCACATTATCACAACTGGAAGACTGAAGTTCATGGAGGTGAAGTAACTGATGAGCATCAAGCAACAGCCTTTGACCTGAGCCAGAGAAAGAGCCTGTGTGTCTAATGACAGTCTTTGTGCTGGGGACAAGAGTTCACAGCATTATATCAGTGATTAAAACTTCTTTGGCTTTCCTGGAAGGAAGCTGTACTTCCAGTATCCAGCTACTGTTCAACTTCCATCACTGGAACTGAAAAATGGGACTGAACCAGGGTTGAAACTTCAAACACTTGCAAAATACTGCGAGCTTCAGTGCCTTTGGTTCTTGTCCATTACAGGAAAGAAAGATGGAAATAATAAAAAATAACATAAAATAGAAATAATTAAAATAAAATAAAGTAAAATAAAAAAATCAATCTCAGTAATCTTGGATCTTTCCACTGAACTGCTCATATTTGTCGGAGTACATCTGGCAATACACCAGATCTCATTCTAAAATAATCCTTCTGTGATGAACTAGGAAGATTCAGTCATAAAAACAACTGAGTCTAAAGAATAATTCAAATAACCCCAAACTTCACATCTAATATAGACCAGATCATCAAATCCTAACAGTGCTGACAGTAAAGAGAGGTCAAAATGAGTAGCTCAGCTGCATAAACCCACTGCAGGTGTCCACAGACAGATGGAAATTATTTCCTCACCTGTAATGACAAATATAATATTGATGCTGTAAAGGGCCAGGGCAGCAACAAAACAGCCCAACTGAAGCTCTTCCTAATGTTGATAGGCAATAAAAATGCCAATCATAAATTAGATTACACATGGAACAGTAAAAACAACTTATGCTGGAGTAAATTACCTTTGTGTGGCACCTCGACAGAGCAGCTTCAATGGGAATGTGTGTCCTGTTCTCATGGTTTGAAGGAAAAAATGTACAGCCAGAGCTGAAGAAATACCATAGAAGGGCCACAAGATAAGGGAAGGCACAGAAAACTTGTCATATATAGGGATGAAAAAGACTGGGATTATTCACCTCTGCAAGAAGGTGAAGGAATAAAATAATAAAAGTCATGTTCACTGTAGCTCTGTCCTTGCTTTGTCACACATATCCAGGGTGCAGATTACTCATACCAAGGTATCTCTGAGTAGCCAGACCTGAGATAGTCACCCTGGGCTCTGTTTAAACTTGATGAATAGACACAGAATACTCTGGAGAGTCACTGTTTCAACTTCTTCAAAGTATTGGGAGACAAATCACACTCTGGTAACGACTTTCTCTTCATTGATAATAAATGCTAGATAAATAAAATTTGGGGTTCTGACTCAAGGTTGTTTGAAACAAGGAGAGAGAAATATTTTAGCCTTCTAAAATAATAAATAATAATAATAATAAAAATATAAAATGAAAAGTAGTACACTTAGCTGCTTCTCTTCTTATTGCAAAAATGAACTGTGGATCTTACTGTTGCGTGAAGTGGATGATGACACTAAAAGCTGAGTAAGATTCCAGGACAAACGTGATGACTAGAGGGTTAAAAAGAATATTTTAATCTAAAACAAATTATAAGCTTACACAGAAAGGCTGTAAAATCGTCAGATTCTAAAGATTAAGCTAACCTTTATCTTTTATTGCTCAAAAGAGATAGTTTGGGTTATGAAGTGCAACATCTGCTTAACGTGAAGAGTTGTGCACTTTTTCTCCAGCCAGTGCTCATACTCAGAAAAAAAAAACAAGTCATTGGGTTATTTCTATGATCCATCAGGTACATTTTTATGCTGATGGAGAAGATGGAAATTTCCATTTCTGCCTGACACGGGATTTGCTCTTCTAGCTGGAAATTACCCAGTTTCATTGAACAAGTAAAATTTCCACAAACTTCTCTCAGGGTTTAACGACTGCACCCTGCCTGGAAATATTGTCTGCATTTAATTGACTCTGCACAGGACTTCTAGAGTCTCTCAAAGAGCCTTCCCGGATTTCTTCCTCAGATACACAAGTTTAACCATCACTTACAGGACTGGTTGACCAAATTCAGTGTCATGATAAAGTAAAACCCAGATTTTTGAGGCAAATGAATGTGTCTGAACAGGATTTAAAGGCCTGAGAAAAATTCTCAGTCTGTGCTGATGTTTTGAAAAAGAAAACTGATGGAAATGGTGAGCTCAGTGAGACCTGAAAAATAGATCAGAAAGAGAGTTACCTGCACCAAAAACCTCCTAAAAGGAACATTAAGGATGATCTGTTAATAAACCAAAAAAAATCTCATGAATGAGATAATTTTTCACAACCTCTAGATAAAAAATTTGACTTAAGAGTAAATCCGTGTCTGAGAGAATGTAACTATGGATTCATGATCCTGTGTGTTTGGAAGAGCAAAAGAAAAAGATATTGCTGGATGGTTTAAAGCAACATCTGAGAGCGTGGATCTTAAGCTGGCTGGAAAGCAGCAGTTCAGGAACCACTTTGAGGTTTTCTGTAATTTCCATGTGGTAGAACATTGGCATCATAAGCTCCGGTTTCAGTTTCAGCAGGGATAAAATACAGAGCAGAAGATATAAATAGGATCTCTACAAACTTTCTCCCACAGAAAAGGCCTGTTTTATTAAAAGATGAATTCCAGGAGGTCTAAATAGTCATGATGGTTTGGGAGTTGATGTTTTGCTTACTTTGTGCTTTCAGTGTGGTTTTTTTTTTTTTTTGGGGGGTGTGTGGTTTTTTTGTTCGTTGGTTTGGTTTGTTTCTTTTTTTTTTGGGTTTTTTTTTTTTGGGGGTTTTTTTTTTTTTTTTTTTAACAAAGATTATATTCAAGAACACTTATTTTTGTCCTTCTGCTGGACCTTCTACCAAGTGTTCTCTTCTTTCTGTGCTTAACAGATGCGTGTTTTTCAGTAGCACTTGTTTTCTTCCTTTCCCAGCACTTGGAAAAACTCCTAAATCAGTGAGGACTAGATCTAGGGCTTGAAGGTGCCCTGATGCCCCTTGTGAGGCTGTGGAGGTTGTGGGTTATGGGTGGTACAACACCCACAGGTGTCTGTGAACAATCCTTTCGGTGCCGGTGGGGTTTGGGAAGGAGCAGGTCGGGGTGCTGAGTCCTAGGACATAAATACACCTTGACAGCACATCCATCACCTTTCTTGTGCAATCCAAGATTTCATGTGAAACTCAGCACGTTTCAGGATGGACTGGTGACCTTTTGTTTGACATAATGAGTAGCTTCATATCTCCAGATCACTTCAGGTGTTGGTGTTGAACCCTGGAGTGTGAGACTGAGCTGAGCAGAACAGATTAAATCCTGTTGCCATGTAAACATTAAGACCTTGGATTCTAAAATACACAGGTTGATGTGATGCTCCAAAGCATCTGGTAGACGCTGTGTGATAGATGAATAATCCTTTGCTGTGGCCCACACAGTGCTGCCATCTCTTTATTTATTTATATGAAGGTAGAATTTATTCACATACTTGTACCAGGAGAGGTGAGTTCAGTTCCAGAAATAGCTACACTGAGGTACAGATGAGTAACATTATAAGCCTGTTAAATTATCATTTTTTTTTTTTCTCTTTTGCAACTCATGGAAAGTCCTGCTCTTCTCTAATGAGTTAAGACATTTTTCCTGAGCAGTGCAAACTGGAATTGATGTAATAAATTAAGAAAGTCTGAGTAGCTTTTTAAGGATAATAATTATTTCCAACTAATCATTTTTTGTTATTTCATTTTTTAGCAAAATCTGTATGTCAGTGCATTTAGTTAATGCTGCAAGATAGATGTCAGAAGGAGCAGAACTGGTTGTAAGATGTGCCACCTCCAGGAACTACAGATTGTCACTCCTGCTTCACAGGGTATAACTGTCCCTTTAGTTAAGCATCAAATTCTGGATGCTTCACTGGATGCTGAGCACTACCTCCAGCTCTGGGTCCCCAGTACAAGAAAGGCATGGATCTGTTACAGCAGGTCCAGAGAAAAGACACAAAGATGCTCAGAGAGCTGGGACACCTCTGATGTGGAGACAGGCTGAGATAGTTGGGGTTGTTCAGCCTGGAGAAGAAAAGGCTCTAGGGAGAATTTATTCCAGCTTTTCAATATATCAGAGGGAGCTTAGGAGAAAGAGAGAGGCTTTTTCCCAAGGCCCACAGTGACAGGACATGAAGAAATGGTTTTAAACTGAAATAAGGCGGATTTACATTTGACGTATTAAAGGATTTTTTTATTATGAGAGTGGTGAGTCACTGGAACAGGTCACCCTGAGAAGTTGTGGGTATACAATCTGTGGAAGTGTTCAAGGCCAGGTTGGATGCAGCTCTGAGTAACCTGGTCTAGTGAAAGGTGCCCCTACCCATGGCAGGGGGTTGGAATGAGGTGATCTTTAAGGTCCCTTCCAACCCAAGTTAGCTGTCTTTATATTAATTATTATATTAATAATCCTCAAGATACTTTGCCATCCTGAATTTCTTCAGAGCTTTCTGTACATGAAAATGTTTTCCCCCTAGAGTATCATTTGGTGAAGAGTAACAATTTAAATAGAAGTTATATGAAGAAATGTGTCCTTTTGCTTGTTCTGTATGAATCACAAAGAAAATCACTTCTATACAGGCTATAAGAACCAACAGTCTTTCAGAATCTCTCTACTAATCTCACAGTTCAGGTGAACTTCCTGCTATTGTACCCAGAGAAACCTGAATGAATTTTCTAATACCAAATCTCTATAAAGAATGATGAATTTCTTTTTTATTTCTAGGCTGAGATGAATTTCAAAAAGTTAAGCCAAGTTTGGTAAACTTGTTTTTCTGGGGTTTTGTTTGTTTATTTGCTTTTTGTTTTTAAACCTTCCTCTCTCCCTCTGATCTTTGTCACCCCTACAGTTTCCTGTACATTGTCTTCCCCTCTTTGAATGCCAAACTGGACAAGTAAGCGATTCTTTACCTCCAGCAGTGCACATTCAACCAGGGAAGTGTGGTTTTTCCCTAGTGCCCAATTTGGATTCAAGAGACTTTACTGCCCTTAATGGAGCCACCTCCATTTACGTCAGCCAAGAAGCTCAGAGGATAATGAGAGCCCTGAGTGGTCTGTTCTTGATGTGGAGCATTCTTTAAGCTGGGAAAGCCCACTTGGTGTTGCTCCTCACAGCTCCTCTCGGGTGCAGCTGACACAGTTCTCAGCTTCCTCACAGACCACAAGCAGAGGGGCTCCTCGAGAACAGAGTATGGGCTGAATAAAACAGGAGTTATGTCTGTGACGTTGCCATGGCAATCAAAGTTCATGCCTGATGCCAAAATGGTACAACTATAATCACCGATCAAAGTGTCCGGTTGCCATGGCAACCCCGAAGGGCTCGGACTCCAATTTCAGTATCTCCACAACTGAGAATAAATAAATAGGGCTGGTAGTGATTTAAATAATTAGTGCTTTGATCCTTACAGTATCATCCTGTGACCGTGACCTGTTGAAGGCAAACAACTTGCTAACCCCCCCCAATCAATCCCACAGCTTTGTCAATAACCAATAACCACGTTGGACAATGTTATTTTTTTTTTCCTGCCACGTTAAAGTGTTCCATGGCCCGATGCCTGCTGGAACCTGTGTGAAACTCCCTGCTACGTGGTGTGGGGGTGGCTTTGATGTTGGAGTCTGGGAATGTGCTGCCCAAGGGCTTCTTCATCTGAGGCTTCAGCAGTGGTGAAAGGAGTGGAAAAAGCCTTCGCAACACAAACAAGTTTTGGTAGAAGTCACTTCAAAAACCGCTGTGTTATTTTCCTTTTCCTCATATGCTGTGTCTGTATGAAATGCAGCCTGAATGACTATTAACTGGGAGTCAAAAATCTCTCAAGTCCACTGAGGAGGAGAAGAAAATCCTTTAATATAAAGTGCACATAATTGGCAGAATGCTACTGGAGAGCTGGACTCTTGCCTAGATGTAAGTCAATCTTTTTCCCATGTCACATGCCCCGGTGATTACGTTTCTGACACTGGGATTTAAAGGACTGAAAGAGTAGAAAACCAAAGTGAAAGAAAGTTATAATTCCAATTACTTTGTGGGAGAAGAAAAATTGTATTGATCTCTCCCCTTCTTCTCCTCTGTTTGTGTCCCAGAAGAAAATAAATGGCTTTGTCCAGTTTTGTTTCTACTGATCCAAATTGGGATCTCACAGCCTGTATCATGATGTCTTTTCAAACAACTTGGAAAGATTTTGCCTGCACACTTTCCCCCTTAAATTGCAAGTGGCTAAAGTGTGTATAGGGGTGGGATTTCTGGATGTATCTTGCAAATCCTAAATAATGTAGAAACCACAATGTTCTAATGAATTAAGGCAAAGAAAACACTGGGATGTAGCTTATGAGGAGCTGTTTTGCCATAGAATTGTGGAATGGTTTGGGATGGAAGGGACATTAAGGATCATCTCATTTCAACCCCCTGCCATGGGCAGGGACACCTTCCACTGTCCCAGGTTGCTCCAAGCCCCATCCAACCTGGCCTTGGACACTTCCAGGGGTGGGACATCCACAGTTTCTCTGGACAACCTGTGCCAGGGCCTCACCACCCTCACAGTTGAGAATTACTTCCTTATATCCAATCTAAATCTATCCTTCTGCAGTTTAAAGCCATTCCCCTTTGTCCAATTACTTCATTTCCTTGTCCAAAATCCCTCTCCATCTCTCTTGTAGCTCCTTTAGGCACTGAAAGAGTCTCTGAGGTCTCCCCAGAGCCATCTTTTCTCCAGACTGAACAACCCCAAGTCTCTCAGCCTGTTTCTTCTTTTAATTCCTCTCTGGAACAGGATGCACTTGTGTTTTCAATGCAAGATGCTCAATATTTGAATCAAATATGATAAGTTTGGTTATCTATGAGTCTAATTTCAATAATGATGCACCACCTTGAATAGACAACAGGTCATAAAGGAAAACAAACCCTTGGAGACTTCTGCCTCCACCACTTATAGCAGCCACCCCTCATTTACCCTTGCTCAGTATTTTTCAGAATCTTTCTAACACCAGATTTAGATTTTTTTTCTTGTTGGCTAAAGCAACTGAGTTTATTGCTAATGAGAGAAAACTTGGGAGAACTCCAGGCAATAATTTTTGGATATTATATTCAGGTTCTTCCAATCCTCTATTTCTTGCTGGGAATGTTGCCAAAAATGCAAAAGATAGCAATGTTTGGGAAAGATATTTTGAGTGTTAGGCTTTTTTCCTTGCAAGTAGGTTACAGTTAAGTACAAGATGACATATGTAATATTTTTTTATGAAACTGTAGTGATAAAATCACTTGTGCATTTTACATTATCAGTGCTGAAGGAAAAAGCAAGTTATTTAAGAAACATGCATGGATTAAAACATTAATTTTTTTTCACAGAATTATGCATTGCAATAGAAATGCATAATATTATACATTTTATCTGGTCTGAGGAAGCGACTGTAAATAATTTCCATTCTTTGAAAAGTTAATCAGGTATTTCCTTGTTATGATCTTATCCTGTATTCTTGCTTTTCGTAACCCACGAATCATTCTGAAGCACAAAGACAATGTTTTTCAGTCTGTTCCGTGAAGTTGCCATCACATTCGTTTGTCAAAAAAAAAAAATGAAATCCTTGATTAATTTTTTCTTCCTCTTGGCTGGGGCTGGAAAATATTGGAAACATAAAAGCAGATGCAGTGGATGGGTTTGTCCAGCCTGGGAAGTTCTCTCCAGTGGTGGTTGAAAGTGAATATCTGCACAGGGGTACTAGAACAGAGCAAACAAATAGGCACTGTATACCTTGGTTGTACTGCTCCCTCCAGACTCCTAGTATTCCAGGATCAGGAATGGTTAGTGTGGAATGTATCCCCTGGTTTCATCTTCTGTGAACTTCACAGTTTGCCCTCGGACCCAGGAAAATGTTTAGCACCCGAAATATCCATGGGTGAGGAGTTCCATAACTAGTCGGATTTTGCACGAAGAATTGTCTCCGGGTTTGATTTATGGTTTGTGGGGTTTTGGTTTGGCTTTTTGTTTGTTTGTTTTGCTTGGGTTGGGTTTCTTGTTTGGTTGGTTTGGTTTTGTATTTTTGTTTGTTTGGGTTTTTTTTGTTGGTTGGCTTTTTTTTAAATCTGTTTTGAAGATATTTCCTCCCATCTTCAGTTACTGCCTCAATCCACCTCTACAGGCTTCTCATGGCTTCATGTACTTTTAGCACACCCTTCGTCAGCTGTTTTATTTTCTGAACTGAATCATCCTTACATACTTGGCTTCTGCTTACACAAATGTAATTCAACATTTCCCCTCCCCTCCCCTCCTCTCCTCTCCTCCTGTTCTTTTTCCCTGTACATTTTGGAGGTGGACAATCAGAACTTAACACCAAAAGGTGGATTTATATTGCACCATGCTGATATTTTTGATTTTGCTCTCTCTTATTTTCCAAATAATCCTCAAGTTTAGATTCTGTTGGTTATTATTCGTGCCATATTTTTTCTCATCTCCTGCTCAATCAAAAGTCAGCTGGTATCAAAATACCCTTCTGTAATCCCCCACAGCAGCACTTTTTCTTTACTCAATCAAAATACTGTCATCAGCAAAATGTCACGTCACCATTCGCCCTTTTCCTTTCTAAATCAGCTCCAGATATTTTGACCACCCTAAGTTACAGCACAGCTCAGAAGGATCCCATTGGGAATGTCATCCACTGGGAGAAATAATTGTTTATTTCAATCTTAATTTCCAATGTTTTGTTTAACTATTTAACAAAATTATGTCCTCTTTTATTCAGAATTAGTCATTTCTCTGACAATCTGTTTAATAGATGTTTGGCCCAAGATGTTGGTGTGTAAAAATCCATAATGAATAGAGCCTAAAAGGTTACAGTTTTCATAATATGGGAGTGAATCAGATAAGGAAAATATGACCATATTGCCCAAATTTTTTGATCCTGTTCACATCTCAGATTAAATTTTTTTTTTGAGTTTATTTATTTATTTTGAATTTATTTATTTTTAATATATTTGAATTTATTTGAATTTATTTTTATTATTGAAATATTTAAGCATTTAAATTGTAATTGGAGAAAGTTCTGAACTGTTGATCCACAATTTACATAGATATCCACATTTCCTTGAAGAGCATTTTAAAAGGAAGAGCTTCTTCTCACCTCTTTTATCAGCATTTCTTCATTAACTGTGGAGAAAGACTCTATTTCCTTTCAGAAGAGGGACTGATTAATCATTGCTCCTACTGTTATTGGCAATGCCAGGTGTTCTATAATTCACAATATCCAATATTTTTATATTATTATTATTAATATACTATTTTTCTACACACACGATGCAGTTGTTTTATATTAAATTACTTAATTATGTTAAATTTTATACTATAGATGTAAGGTTTGTAAGGGAAATTTAACATTCCATTTAACATTAAATTAACATTAATGAGAGGCATCTTAGCAAATCAAAACAGCCATAACCTCACAAAGCAAAAAAACCTCAACTCCCATACACTCACCTCAAATTTGTTCCAAAAACAGTGAGCAAAACAACAGGGCAGTATGTCCTGACAGTCTGGAGGCCAAATCAAATGTCATTTGTACCCTTCAGCAGATACCATTCTGGTTTTAAGACAGTAGTTGCTGTAAATACTGAATCGTGGGAGGGTTTGTTGATTAATTGGAAAGAAATACAAGTGTGTACCCACACCTGGGTCATATAAAATATGTTTTGATGAGCAACCTGGTAACACTTTATTGCAAAAGGAACCTTGTTGGCTACAGTGTAGGTGTGATTAAGCCTCTGTTTGAGTTCTCATTTACACCTTGTTTTCATTTAGGAGACAACAAGTATTTGTCTCAAAGTCCTACGAAATTATGGCAGTGACAGAATTTGTGATTGTCACCTTTTGGTGCAGCGTGTCCTGCCCTCCAGAGCAGAATGACATCATCACCCATACAGTGGAGAATGGGCACGAATCTGCCCCTTCATCAAAGAGACACTTTTTCCCCCCATTTTCCACTTCCCTGGTCCTGATGACACCTTCTCTGAGTCATATGCTGAAACAGCACAGGAGATGAGTAATTAAAGCTTTGTTGAGTGCTGAAAGAGTCTCTGCACTGGAAACAAGATGTCTTTGCATATCTATAATGGCTCAAATGCATCATTCATGGAAGGGGATAACTTTCATTCAGAAATTACAGCTTTGGGAGAAGATTTCAGCTGGCATTGCATTTTAGTAGAGCTTTGTGCGTGATTCGTGTAAGAGCCAAATGTGCAAATGCATATATTTTATATATATATATATATATATATGTATGTATGTATGTATGTGTGTGTATGTATGGCAGATGATTCAGGCTTTTATTTCCCAGATGGCTGCTGCAACCTAACTTTTCTGAAGCAATGATAAGATCCATTATACAATTTGTTATATAAGCAGTTTTCCCTGCCACTACCTCATTAAAACATTTGTTAAGAGAGTGAGAACGAGCTGAACTGGGTGAATCAAACCTTTGGGTGAGCACTTGTGAAAGGACAACCTTGTAATGCTGCAGTTTTTGTGCAAAAGCTCCCTCAGTGAAGTAACTAAATCTGGTTGTTTAAAAGCCGGCCAAAGCCTGCATGAGCCTTGAGCAGTAAAATAGAAAATAAGGCAAAGTGAAGGAGAGCAGATTTAGGTTGGATATTTGGAAGGAATTCTTGGCTGTGAGGGTGGGGAGGCCCAGGCACAGGTTGCCCAGAGAAGCTGTGGCTGCCCCAGCCCTGGAAGTGTCCAACAGGTTGGACAGGTCTTGGAACAACCTGGGATAATGGAAGGTGTCCCTGCCCATGGCAGGGGGTTGGAACTGGATGATTTTTAAGGTTCTTTCCTACCCAAACCGTTCTGTGATTCTATGATTCTGTGAAAGAACATTTAGCACAAGTAAATCTCCTGTGGCTTTCTGAATTCCTGTTTTCCCCCCAGTACCCTCCATGTCTGCCCTTTGTGTCCCTTTTGCAAATTTACCAGATTACAAACCTTAAATTAAAATACAAACAAAGTGCTAAGTGGGTTAGGCAGCACTTACCAACTTAGAAAAGGATAAGGAGAGGGTTAGGAGCACATATTTCACTCTTTTTGTGAGTACTGTGCTTAGAAAAATGAGATCCTAAATGTCCCGAGTCCTCTGGGCAACATGAACATTATACATGAATATCTAAGTTGGCAGAGAAGGAAATGGCATCAGAACATGACCTGCTGCCTTATTTCTTCCTCCTTTTGATAAAGTTCAATGCAAGAAAAGAAATGAAACTTTCTAAGTCTTTCTAACTGACGAGTAAAATGGGCTGGAAAAGGAATCAGAGAGTCACAGAGGACTGGTTTCAACAGGAAAGAGGGAAAGCATTTTGAGGAACTCCCCTGGTCTGGGAGCCCATAGGCAGCCAAATAGGGATGGCAATTCAGTTCTTATACATAACAATATTTATTTGAGAGAAGATTGAAATTCAATCCTTGACTATGTGAAGATTTAGAAAGGGCAAGGAGTAGAAAAAATTATGAGAAAGTAAAGTAGCAACCCCTCCAACAAAGAGAAAGTGCTCCAGCCTTCACCTGTAGAAACTTCTCCACCCCAGCTGCTGAACTGAGCCCAGAGAATGGAGCCAACCTGAGAAGGGAAAAAACCCTGGGAATTCGGGAGCAATTACTCAGCTCAGCTGAAAACATCAATAGTGTTTGTCAGAACAGAGTCCCACAGACGTGGAGAACAGAAAATCTGTACCCTTTGGCTGAGCATGGAATTGAAAGTCTGTTGGGAGGTTTGTGCTCTTTATGGCTGGGGTGTTGTCAGGCTTTCCCTGCACCTGCATGAAAAGAACAGTTTTAAAGCATTTGTCACAGTTGATTTTAACAAAGGAAAGTACTGCTTTGACACCTCACCAGTAATTTGACTTTTTTATTAAACACTGTCTAAGCTCCACCTCATCCTACCTATACCTGGAGTGTTTGGAAGGGTTATTGCTGGAAGTGACAGCTTCCTCCTGGGGCAGCATTTACCCAGGAGAATTAAAATGAAATGAGATTCCTCATTACATTGATCAATATGAAAAGCTGCAAGTGAAACTCAAAGATGAGGAGACTCAGATTAATTCCCAGTGTAGATGTAAGACCTCCAGGTGAACTGAAGCCCTTCTGCAGGTGTCTTTATTTCTGTGTGGACTGTAGGACTATGAGCATCCTACGAACAGATGCCTCAGCTGGGTGCCTACTCAGTCACTCCATGGCTTTTGACCCCTTACAGTGCTATTTAAAAGTGAAATAGATACTAGCAACTAATTAATAATCCATATAACCAGTGGTGTACAGTTTGAACCCCCCCAATCCAGAGTAACCAGGTCCTACCTCCCTATGCACTCAGGGATGCTTTGGATAATCTGGACAGGAGCTGTTTGATTTGCTCTCTGGTGCTGGACGTGGGTGTTGTCTCAGATGTTCTGACCTCCCTGCCCCTTACTGGGGGTCAGAAAACAGCAACACTGTGTGTGTGTAGTGCATCTGTGAATTGGGGACGGTGCCAAATTTTATGAGACGTGTGGGAGCTCTGGAAGAACCACCTCAGCAACGGGACATATTTCACCAGGTGACTTCAGCAGCCACCAGCGGTAAAATTCCCTGGCTAAAGCCATGCAAACCAACAATGAGGTGTCTTGCTGGGCAGGAACTCTGAGCAAGTTTTAGCCCAAGGCTCTGTTCTGAAAGTTTCACGACCTTATTCACATTTAATTTCATTTCTGTGCTTCTCAATATAGTGATAATTTAAGAGAAGAGGTGCTGAACTCCTTTCAGTGCCCCTCTTCTCCATAAATATATCCCTGTAGAAGTCTGTTGGTTTTTTTTTTAACCATGGCTTGGGGCCATGTAGCCTGAAATGTCCAAGCACCCAACACCTTTTGTTTTCCTCAAAATATATATTACAGTAGAGAAAAGTATGCTATTTCATTTCCCAACTGATTCAGGGTTGGATAGGACAGGAATATTTGGTAGTAAGGAAGCAGCCTCTAATACATGGCCTCAAAGCCTCTTGCTTTAGGGGGTTAGAAATGCCCACTGATTTTCTGCTGGAATATATATTCCCTGATTTCTCAGCGCTGCTATTCTTTCCCATCCTCCTTTTCTGTGAGAAAGGGAGCAGCTGAATTTACTGACGAGCACAAAGAAATGGGCTGTTACCTCTGCTCAGGTGGCTGTGATTTGTCTTGAAAAAATACAGTTCTTTAGATTAAGTGTCTGAGTGAGTTTCCTACCGCTGTATAAAAGTATAAAGTGAATCCAACTGAAATAAATAGAAAGAACATGGGGCCTCTTAGTGCCAGGTAAAAGCTCTGACTTAAAATAGCAGCTTGAGATACCCCTCCTTTTAGCTTTTAGCAGAGTAATAACTGAGTTGCCTAGTCAATTTTAAACCATGTAGATGGTTTAAACTATGTAGATTAAGGTTGTTAAATAAAAGGTTCTTTTTCTTTTTCCTCTTCAGTTTGGTTTTTTCCCCCTTCTCTTCCCCTTTGCAATATGTTTTGAATAAACCTTTCTTTCCATCAACCCAGTGTCTGTCTTGCCCAGCCATCACCTGCTGGTTGGTTTTAGTGATGCTACAGCATGGGGTTTTTTTATATATCTCAGACTGATCTTAAATAAAAATGCTGTGCTAAAATACTGTGACTATTTTTGGTTGAAAATCCCAGCTGAATGTGCGTGGATACATTTAGACATTTCCATACATTTCTAGAAATGCAGCTGCTTTGAGTCTCCAAAATGACAAGGAAATGAGAATTTTTTTTCAGTTAGAGAAATGTCTTAAAGTTGGAGCCAGGCTTAGAGCTTCACAGAAGGTGAAAGAGTATTTAAGTCACAAAGTCAACAATGCTATAGTGGATAGGTTGAACCAAAATTGTAGACATGTGACTGAGCATTTTAGGGCAGTGTTTTAATAAAAAAAAAAAAATTCATCTGAGCTGAGATATAAACTCATACGGATGTAATGCATGGCAAGACTTGTCTGTGCCTTCCTTAAGTCTAAAATGTGCCTGAAAACTGTGAAACAGTTCTTTCTTTTTGCATCTCTCACAGCTGGTACATCCAACTGATTCCCTCTGATGGTTGTACCACTCATTGAGAGGTTTCACTCCACAATTCCTGTTCCCTGGAGGTTCTTGCTGCCCATGTGGGGATGTACACCCAGTTTGAACACAGGGGATCCACAACTGTGCTGTCTTACCTGTGCTGGACCAAAGGCAGGTTCAAAATGAGTCTTCACAAAATCACAAAGCAGTTTGGGACCTTCAAAGGTCATCCCAACCATCCTTGAAAGGTCATCCTTCAATAAGCAGGGACATCTTCAGCCAGACCAGGTTACTCAGAGCCCCGTCCGGCCTGACCTTGAATGTTTCCAGGGATGTTTCCAGGCTTATAAAAAGGGCAGATAGTGACAGGAAAAAGGTCAAGTGTTTTAAACTGACAGAGGGGGGGTTTAGATTCGGTTTTAGGAAGAAATTCTTTAGTCAGAAGGTGTTGAAGCCCTGGCACAGTTTGCCCAGAGAAGGTGTGGATTCCTGAAAGTGTTCAAGGCCAAGTTTGAGCTTGGAGAAACCTGGGATAGTGGAAGGTGTGCCTGCCCATGGCAGGGTTTTGGAACAAGACGATCTTTAAAGTCCCTCCCAACCCAAATTATTCTGTGATTTTATGACTCTACAATTCCCTTTGTGCTATTTTGTTGGCGTTTTACTTCCTAAAAATGATAATTTCCCGCATTTTACAACACTTCCAGGCATTGATCCTCAGACCCCTCCTGAGGAAATTTGGTCCTCATAGAACATCTCAAACCTTTCGTGTTTTTACCAAGAATGAAGCCTGATATTGATATTGATATTGATATTGAAAGTTAGTCCTTGCATGTCTTTGTAAACAATGACAAAATAAAAAAGGAGCCATGTTAACATGCCTTGTTTTTATCTCTGAGAGCTCATAATCACTGAGCTGCTGCTTTATATTTCCACAGAATTTTCAACAGGAAGCACGATGTGATCCTTGCTGTGTCTGCCTCTCATCTCATCTCTGGCTCTCTGCAGTCTCACACATCGTCTCTTCCACATGCCTGAAATTCTCTGTGTGGACGTTTTTGTCCCTCTTTAAAATATGCTTCTGCCATGAAGCACAACACAAGTGTCTTGCCAAAACCTCCACCCATCTCACATTCCATCTGCTGTGTCTTTTCTCCCCATTTGGACATAAGCCCCTAATTTTAGACACATCCTATCAAACACCAGGCATTCAGCTGAAGCCTAAGTTAGAATCCTCGTCATCAAATTGTCCTTCTATTATGGACAAAGGTTAAAAAACATGCCTATTTTTCTCTTTCTTTCCTTCTTTCTCCTTTGCACTGGCTTAAAGGGGATCTGCAGTGCTTGCCTTGCTGGTTCTTTAGGAGAGAGGAGATGAATGCAAACTCAGCTGGTTTACTTTTCAACTTGTTTTCCCTGGTGGACTTACCTTTATACTTAAGAGTAAACAGGAAGTTTTTTTATTAGTGCATAAATAATATTGAAATCTGTAGATTTTTTTTAAAGGATGAGAATATCAAGATTGCTGTCAGAGCTTGCACTTCAGAGAGATGTCACTTGCTTTAAGTAAAGTTTTGTACACCTTGAGCTAAACTGCATATTAAATAGAAAATAATTCAATAATTCTCTTTTTATCATAGCTTGATATCATTTAATATTCCAGATTGTTTTTTCCATTGGCCAATTTTCATCTTATCTTATATTTTTATGAAACAACTTTTTTTTTTTTTTTTAATCAAAGACAAACCCACTCTAAATTTCTTTCTCTCAGATTATCCAAAATATCATGTTCTTGGCACTTTTTCTTTTCCAAGAAAAGAACAACACTGAGGTGTCACCACTTCCTACATGAAGCTCTAATATGCAATTTAGTTTCCTTCTCAGTTTAAAGAGTCTTTTCAACTTTGGCTAAAGCTGTTATCATGGAAGCAAATACCTGTACCTAAGATTTTCTCTTAGATAAATCATAGTATTAACTAAAAGCTATACAAGTACTGACTGATAGATGACAAAAACAAACTCCTTCTACCTCAGCTCCCTCTGCCCCAGAAATGACTATTTATATAAATTTCCATATGACCAATTCCAGTGCTTTTATCCCTCATTTTTTCTTAATTCTAGTGCTTCAGTTTTCTCAAGTTATGGCTTGATAGGAGCTTGAAATCAAGGTAGAACAACCTGGGATTAGAACTATCATGTAACTGGAAATCATCCCTTTTATGGTTTTGTAGTTGTTGGGAGGTTTTTGTTTGTTTGTTTGAGATTTGGGGTTGGGGTTTTTGTGGTTTTGTCTGTGGGGTTTTTTTGTTTGCTTGGTTGTTGTTGTTGTTTTGGTGGGGATTTTGTGTTTTGATTTGTTGGGGTTTTTTTAATCACTGTGCATATGTTTTTTTGCCACATGCTACCAGAGCCCTCTACTGAAGCCTTCAGCATGTCAGACGTGCTCTCTGCGTGTGAAAAACGTTGGAGCTTAAAGGAAAATGTTTTAAAGCTGTCAGGAAACCGTCGTTTCCCAGATGGCTGATCAAATGGAGGACACAGACACACAGGGACTGCCTCCAAAGAGCTGCATTAATAATGGATGCTGCTCACTTGGGGTGGAATGGGACAGAGACAAAGCAAAGAGAATAAAGCTGGTGCTGAGCACTCTGTAATCAGGGCTTTTTAAAGCTCCCTGTTCCTCCTCTGAAAGCCTGTCATTCATTCTAGATGTGCAAATATCATGATAGATTAGTTAAGGGACACTTGTGTAGAACAGCAACTGAAATTGCCACCAGGTTCTGAAGTCGTGGATTTGAAAGCAGACTACGAAAAGCTTGGTTTCAACAGGGAGCTGCTTTGCCATGAGTAAAAATTCATAAATTAAGGATTATTCTCTGCTCATTCTCCTCCAGCTGAGCTCTGTAAAACCTCCTTAACGAGACATTCACTGCAAGGAGGTTCCCCCTGTATCCACCTGGTTCAATGCTGGATGTTTCTGCACCACTTTGTAGAGCAAGACTTCGAAGTTCAGGAGCTTCTTGCCAGATGTTTGGAAGCACTGGAGACCTCCATGGCCATGAAATCTCAGCGAGGTCACTCCAAGATCAAGTGTCAGGAGGCTCCTGGGAAGCAGGGAGGTGTAATGACCCTCCAGACAGGGCTGGATGACCTCAAGCATTGGTTGAAGCACAATATAAACTTGGAATTTGAGTTGTCCTCAGCTGTTTCCTCTGCTCCTCTCTGGAGATGACTGTCCTTTTCACAAAGACACCAGATGGGAATCCACACTTGCATCTCTGTTAACAGTTTGTCATATTATTTTTTTTTTTTAAGCGTGAAAAATAGTCAGTCTGGTGCTTCCAGGCCTGACAGCAAATTAATGATATTTTTCTGCTTTCTCCTCTGTAGTCTTGGCAAACTTGTGCTTAGATAGAAAAACCAGCCATCACATAGTACAATTTATGGAGTAGGGATCTGATGTGTGAAAAGCTTCCAATATACATCCACAATTCCATGCAGGAGGGGAGATAAATCCCCCTAGGCATCCAGTAAAGCTTGTGCATGTTGAATTTTGTAAATAGAAGATGCAAAGCCACGTCTCTACTTGCTATAATTTGATTGTCTCAACTATCTGGCAATGTAAGGGTGAACTGAGCTCTGGAAGCTCAATGGGGAGCTCCATAATTGTTTGGATTTCTGACTCCTATGCTGCATTTTCTCTGTTATTGCCACCCTTCACACATCTCAGTCCCACTTCTTGATAACCTCAGAGACAGAATCTCAACTGCAGGCTTTCATTCCTCACTCCAGGTTAGAAACTGAGATTCAGCATAAAGTTTACTCTGACTTCTGGCTGAGTTTTGAAGAATCCTGGCTTATTATTTAATTTTTCCCCTTGGTGCAGACATGGCTTGAACTTCAGTGCAGCCATGGCTTGACCATTTGTGTCCTTTTGACACCAGAAATTCTGAGTGAAATGCAGGAGGATGCAGAAATAAATATTAATGATCAAAAAACTGGTGCTGATTGAAGGAGGAGAGAAAACCTATGGGAATTAAAGCAAGAAAGATTCTGACTGGATATAAAGGGAAACATTTTACCCATGAGAGCAATCAAGGAGTTAAATTGGCTGCCCAGAGAGGTTGAGCAGTCTCAGGCTTGGAAGTTTTCAAGACCCAACTGGGTAAAACCTTGAGCAACTTGTTCTGACCTCGGGGTTGACCTTGCTTTGAGCAGGAGGTTGGAGTGGAGCCATCCTGACATCATTTGCAGTCTCAACTATCCTGTAGTAACAATTTCAAGAGAGAAATCCAGAGAGACTTGAAAAAGGGCACCTGGATATTATATCCATTGAATATTGTAGTATTATTTCTTTTTATTGACTGCAGTAGACTTCTCATGAAATTCTGAACGATAAATTCCTTTTAAGACCTTCTTTCTGCTGTAAATTGTCAGTAAGCTGATGAACATGCAGGGTCAGTGTCCTGGTGCAAGCCCACCATCCCCACATGTTTCTGCTTTGGTCATTTCTTTCCCTTCAAGCAAAAGCAGTAATTTATCTGTTTCACAGAACTATTTGCACTCAGTCTGAAGTCTCATGACTCAAACTACAAAGACATTAAATACATTTTAATTCAAATGTGTTTATCAAATAAATCCTTTGCTATTTTTCTTGTTTCATTCAAAGACCTTAAAAAAAAACCTGAAAGAGCTTGAAACCTAAATGATAGGTTTGCACTGAACTTAAAAGAACAAGTTTTCTGTTTCAGGATGAGTTGTTTCTTTTCCTTTCTTACTTTGAAATAGCAAAAATGGAGTAAAAAATTATTTTTGTGCTTGAGATTTTGCAAATACCGACAAATAGTCTTTTTTCTGCTTTTTTTTTTTCCCCCACAAATCCCTTTGTAAGCAATAAATTCCCCACTAAATCTGCATAAGTCTGTTTCCTTGTTTAGTTATCATGGCTTTCCTGTACTTTTCCTTCCCTATTTTCTGACACGCTGCAAGGAGAGGGGAATTCATCATCCCCAGGGGCTGAAGATTGGCATCTCCTTGGCAAAGGAGAGAGAGAAGGGGAAGATGGCTGTGTCACTTTGGTTGTCTGTGCTTTCTGTGGCGGTGCTGCTCGTGTTTGATTAGCCTGCTTAATGAAGAACATCTTGTTAAAATTAAAGATCTGTAGTGTTTAGCATAATCTTGCCAATTGTTAATTAGTGTATTGACAGGAGAACGGGTTGGATTCCGTTTTTCAGCAGCATCTTCTCCCCTGCCCAGGTCCATCCTGCCAAAATAAAGATCTTTCCAGTCACAACATGTTTGGGAGCCATATGACATGTCTGTGAAGGCTGCCTGGGAGCACTGGTGCAGAGGGAAGATACTTGTGTTATTATGCAAATCCAATGGGAAACCTGGAAGCAGAGGAGCTGCAGGGCTAGGGGATCCTCTGTGTCACTAATTTATCACATAGATACAGATTTCACATCCTTTAATGCTATTTAAGCAGGTTCTGATGTTCACTCGTGCTTTTGAACGGGAGCTCATTGGTACAAAACCTTCATTTATAATCTCTATTTCAGGAGCAACTGCTTTGTTTGCCCTCTTCGTGCTGACTGAGGTGCTAAGGGTCTGATCTTTAGCCCTCCCTAGGGCAGCTTTGGGATTTTGATGGGGCTTCACACGTTCATATCTCTTGCCTGGTGCTTTTCAGTGAAGGGAGAGATGTGATTCAAGAGCAGCTTTGACCTAAATTGCTGAGAGCTCTGCTCGACACCACTGGCACCACAACGTGGGATGAATGGGAGGTGGCAGAGGGTGACAGAACCCCCTTAAGTCCTCCTCAACCAGCAGTGCTTCAGTTCTGCATTCAGACAGCACAGTGGAGCTCCCAGGATAGCTCAGTGCCAGTAAAACCTTCCCAACTGCACCAACCCTACTCCCACACTCATCTTCTGCCATGTCCAGTCCAACTCACTCGTTGGATCATTTAACTCAGAATAGTGAGAAAACTACTTCTGTGAGGAAAGGACTGATTTATTTATTTATTTATTTATTTATTTATTTATTTGTTTGTTTGATTGATTGATTGATTGTTTATTGTAATTTCAGGGAAAAATTTAGTGTTTGTTTTTAATTTCAAAGACAGTGTGACCAGTGATGGAGCTGGTACTGATGAGGGACCCAAATCGCATATTTGGGTGGAAGACAAATAGTGGGGAAGTGGAGAATCTTTTCATGACTGTAAGGTGAGGGTATGTCAGGGTTGTTATGTTATATAAATCAGGCAGGGACAGTGTTTGCATTTGTCTTTGGAGGCAGCTGCCTCATTCTCTTGACTATGAAAGATGCTGAGGTCTTTAATGCAAGCAAGATACTGCCTGAAATTAAATAGTTTATTAGGTCTTCTATCAACTACCTCTCCTTGTAGAGTTTATAATGGCCCGGCCTGATCTTAAATTTGTTTGCAAAAGTTTGATTGTGTGCTCTTAAATCAGTTAGCAAGTCACTTTATGAATAAATGCATTAAAAAGAAGGACTCTTGTAACAGGCTATCTTTTATGTCTTTGCTCAGGATATCACTAAAATAACATGGCTACAACTTTTGGCAGTTCTATCAATGTCAAATTAGACCCTGGCTCATTAATTGCTGCCCAACAGTTGGTGTTCTAATGGCTCAATGATTTACATTTTGGAGGCTTTAACTTCTGTTCAGTTTAATCATCTGCAGGCAGGAGCCTGTAGTCATCTCCTCAGTGTGGTTCTGACAGGCTCTGCTGGGTCGGTGGGGGCTCTCCAATGTGAGATGTGAAAACCAAACCTTCAGTGACTGCATGGATGTTAAAAGGAATTTCACTAAAACAGCATGCGGGGGAAAAAATACAATAAATAAATAAATAAATGAAAAAGAGAAAAGGGCACAGTGAAACTTGAAGCAGAAAAGTTTATCTTGGAGATCTTGGAGGACAGGAATCAATAATAACTGAGGTCTGGAAATGCAAACTGTTGAACATTTCAGGGGATTTTTGGTGGCTGTTTGCTGCTGGACTGAACAACTGATAGACAAATAACTGGTAGATAAATAAGGCAGGTTATTTAGAAAACAGTACATTTCTGAGTTGTTCAAGACACGATAAAGGGGTCAGGACTTCTACGGGAGACTGATTTCACCCAGCAATGCTCAGAGTACCTCGGACCATCCAGAAATGGTTCCATTTGTGAGGAAGTTGTTCTTTTGTAGAATCTCAGAATGGTTTAGGTCGGAAGGGATCATCCTGTTCCAAACCCCTGCCATGGTCAGGGACACCTTCCACTAGACCGGGTTGCTCTGAGTCCCATCCAACCCGGCCTTGATTCTCCTTCTCTCCTCTCTTTTTCCAAACCTACAACTCCTAAGCAAGTAACACCTAGAGATGTGTCTGCTCCTTCTTACTAAAGTCAGGGAAAACTCCCCATATTCCACATCCTTGAGGCCCTACTTAGGTGAATTTTTGCTGTAAAGTGTACAGGAAATAAAAAAATCAAGTGTAAAACTGCTCTTAGTGCATCTGTCTCCATGTGGCAACATGACTTCTGAGTTTCCAAGAAGGTCGGATCCCACAGGTGAATTTGCTGTGATTTCTCATAAATGAAATGAGGGATACATTATGTCCTTTATGCCACTTTCATCTCTGAGAAGGAAAGCAAAAATAACAGCAGGAATGTTATCCCTACGTGAAAACATCTTAAAAACTTCAGAGTGCGCGAGAGAAAATAAGCTGGTGGTAATCTCTGTGAAAAATAAAACCAATCACTGAACAAAACTGAGAAATCGACCTCCTGTGTAGCTAAAATGATTTCCTTTGCAGGCTTTTTGGTTATAATTCTGCAGTAAGAATGTAATTTGCTGTGAACTTCAATGTGAGGATTTAAACTAAGAAAACTGAATCGGCCGAATCAGTTTGAGAAAAGCTCCTGTTTCCTGCCCTGCACAGGGCTCAGCACAGAGCCCGCAAACAAGTGTGTGGTGTGAGTTCTGCTCCCTCAAAAATTAGCTTGGGACAGGAGCTGTTAAGCACTGTGGCCTGACCCGTGATTCCATCCAAAAATATCACAACATCTGGTTCTTACAATGTTCCCTTTTAACTCCACTGGTGTGTGGACATTTCTGGCTCTCTGAGCAGCAATAAAAAAAACAAGGAGGGAGAGTTCAGTCCCTCTTCCCTTCCTGGTTTCAAGCAAAACAAAAGGTCTGGCTCTAAGTTCATGCAACTTTTATTGGTGAGCTCAACTGAGAGCTTTGATTTGCTTCATCACCTCTCCTTCCTGCTCTGTCCCTGCACTTGGAGTTATTCCGTGGATGTGGAGAGACAGGAGGGAATGAGGAAAGGCAGACAAGGACAAAACAATCCAGCTTTGGCTGGAAGAGAAAAGCAGGTGAAGGGGTTGGGGCAGTTCTTAGCGGACTCCATTCAGTGTTCCTCTGAAAAAAAATTGTCTCCAGTTCATAGGAACACAGAATTCCAGAATCACAGAATCATTAAGGTGGGAAAAGACCACTGAGATCATTGAGTCCAACCACTGACCTTGTTCACCACTCAACCACGTCCCCAGGTGCCACATCCACACATTTTTTTGAACACTTTCAAAGATAGTGTTTCCACCACGTCCCTTTGCAGCCTGTTCCAAGGCCTGACCACCCTTTTGGAGAAGAAATTGTTTCCTAATATCCAGTCTAAACCTTCCTTGAAGCGACTTTCCTCTCATCCTGCCACCTGTTACCTCGGAGAAGAGACCAACCCCCACCTGGGTACAGCCTCTTTTCAAGGACTTGTAAAGAGTCATCAGGTCTCTCTGAGCCTCCTTTTCTCCAGGCTGAGCCCCTCCAGCTCCCTCAGCTGCTCCTCATCAGACTTGTGCTCCAGACCCTTCCCCAGTTCTGTTCCCTTCCCTGGACAAGCTCCAGCACCTCAATGTCTTTCTTGTCATGGGGTGCCCAAAACTGAGCACAGGATTCAAGGTGCAGCCTCACCCATGCAAATTTTGGGGGCACAGTCACTTCCCTGACTTCTTGCTCTTGCTTTTAAAGCAGATGTGTGGCAAAATGCCCTGTGCAGGCAAATGGGATACCTGGAAGGAAGGGAAGAGAGGATTTTAAATCTCTGTTGGTAATGCATGACATTTGCTTTAGGCTTGTCATGCTCTTTCTTTAGGTGGTTTGATTTTATCCTCTGTATTTTGGGTTGGTTTTTTGCTGTTGCTTCCCTTTCAAGGTGTATTCATTTCTACAGTGGAGATCTAGGCTGGCTAGAGATCAAATTATGTCTATAATGTTTGTGTGGGTCTCTGTCCTCTTCCTCCCTGTTATTTGTCATTCTCTATAACTCCCTTATAGAAGGTTGTAGCTGGGTAGGGTTTGGTCTCTTCTCCCAGGTTAACAAGTGACAGGACCAGAGGAAACAGAAAATGGATATTATAAAACATTTCTCACCAAAAGGGTTGTCAAGTATTGGAAGAGGCTGCCCAGGGCAGTGGTGGAGTCACCATCCCTGGAGGTGTTTAAAAGGTGTGTGGATGTGGCATTTGGGGACATGGATTAGTGGTGGCCTTGGCAGTGCTGGGTTAATGGTTGGACTTGATGATCTTAGAGGTCTTTTCCAAGTCAAGTGGGTCTTTGAAACCATGATTTCTAAGGGAGGCCTTTGGCATATAATAGAAGCTCCCGTTTTTTTTAAGAGGGTGTTTATAAATGAAACAAATCAGGGAGTTGAGTGCTTATGACTCCATCCCTTAACCTGGCAGCTTTGGAAAGGAAGCAAGAAAAAAAACTTCAGAATTAAATCAGGAAGGAAAGGGCTCTTGACTGAATGTTAGGGCATCTGAAAACGATGCTTTATCATCTCATAGCCTCTGCAGCCTCTGATCTGCTTAATCACCTGAGAGTTTTTTACCTCAGTTTTCCATTCTCTATACTTTGTTTACAGATATTGTTGATATCTGTGAAAAAATACTCTAGATAAGCCTAGGGGTAAGAGGTATGAAAGAAAAAAAAGGGGTGCAGGGAAGTCTTTATGTCAGTGCTCTGAGCTTTATGCTTCAAATTGCATCTGCAAGCCACTGGTCTCAATACATAGTACTTAATATATATATTAACACAGTACCATGTTTTTATGAGGTCTATGTCAAAAGCAACATCTTCTACCTGTGGATTTCCATGTTTATTCATGTTATAGTATTCATATTATTTATGCAATTAGTATTATTATACCAGTAGATCACTTGTTGATGTCAGGCCCTGTCTGCAGAGCTGGGCAAATGCGTGGCCACTAAAGGAGCTGAGCACCATTGGCTCTGAAACCTTCCCCGCTACCACCCAAGGATTTTTCTGTGAAAGGGTTAAAAGTTTGGTGCCCACAGGACAGCCAGCTTTCTCCTGCCCCTGGATAAAAAACGAGTGGAAATTTTCTGCGTTGAAATTCGTGGTGAGCGTGCGCGTGTGTCTCACGTCAGATTTTCTGAGGACACAAAAAGCGTGGGGAAAAGCCGTCAGCTGGGTTTTGTCACAGATGCACAACGTTTAGAGCAAGGAGGAAAGAACAGACCATTTAGGCTGGTCCCTGGCATGGGCTTGCCATAAAAAATTGTTTATTCTGGCTGCAGCTTACTGTCCAGGCCTTGTTAACAAATTCCAGGCTGGGAGTTGAGATTTAATGCTCTAAAGGGCATGTGATTTCTAAGGCAAGGAGCTGAGAAACACCTGCTTGCAGTGCATGTTGCAGACTTGTTTAAGCCATAGAGTTTTCCCTTCCTCTAAAATATCTGTCCTGCATTTTTTATGAATGGATCACAGCCTGTAGATCAAAAGCACCAATTGCCCAAAGAAAAGAGTTCATTTTGTGAAACCAAGTGAAGAAGTTGCTGGTATTTAAGGCCTCATCCAAATTGCTCTAAGTGCAGGATGCAGCCTAAATCGTTCCTGGGCTTTCCACAAACACTGCAAATACCACGTTGCCTCATTGATATTTGTGACTGACACACTGAGAGCTGATGGAGCCCTTTTTTTCTTTTTTTTTTTTTCCTCTTTTTTTTGCAGCTTAGCAACAAGCAATGAGTGGCAAATTCCTCTGCTCTTCAAAATCAATGCCACTTTTCTGGATCATTTCCTCCTCTTCACCATCATCTGTCAGAACAGCAAATTGACAACGTGCTCCCAGGGGCAGCGTGGGGTCTGTTGCAAGCCTTGATGGTTAGAGGATGAATTTAACCTTTTCAAAGTCAAATATGGTATGGTTTTGGATCCCATGTAAGCATCAGCTTGCTTTTGACACTGTTAATCTGGATGCCTTTTGTGGTCCATTAAGCTTTTGCTTTTGCATGGAAAATACCACCGTGAGGACACACTCTGGTTGACTCACACACCAGAAATACAGGTTTGTTATTGTTGCCATCGATTATTGTAACACCTGTGAAACCTCAGCAGGGTTTTGTGACCCTGCTGTGCGAGCCCAGAATTAAAAATAGACTCTCTCTTTGGGAATTGCGTGTGGTGACAAAAAGCAGACAGAGAAGGGACACTGGTGAGTGGGCGGGAGCAGGGAAAATGAGGAAAATGGCTGGTTGTCACAGTGATGGGATATGGCTGACAAAGCTACCTGAGATCAGCAGTGTGAGGGATTTAGTGGGAATTGGAAGGAAAAAAAGGTAAGTCTCCAGGTTTATGAGCCAGAATTGCCAGTAAATTTTCTTGGAATGACCCCATGCAATGGGGATGCTGGAGTCTGTTGGAAGTTGAAGCTGAACTTTGAAAACCCTGTTTGCTAATTAAAGGTGTCAGTTGCTACTCAATCATTGAATGAATCCATTAAGCATAATCAGAGGAAGGATGCTTGATTAGGACCACCTTGTTAGAGAGAAGTCAGATGCATGGGAAAACCAGAAGGCTGTGCCTCCAGACAGCTGCCTGCTCCTATAGCAGAGAGAAAAATCACATCAGCAATTCTTCTGAGCCTCTACAACTGAAGTCCTTTGCTTTTGTTTAGAAGACTCTGAGGTGTGAGTTCAAATTTTTATTTTATTTTTTTTTTAAACATCCTATTCCTGCCTATCTCTGTATCAAACTTCCCACTCGAGCTACTTTTGCTTGCTCTACCTTGCTTATTTATTGACACTGGAGAAGATGAGTAACTGGTATTTGATAGAATGGGAAGGATCCTGCAGAAAGAGAAGATGGTGTCAGTTTAGATAATGTGGAACCCCAACAAATAAAGAAAATTATATTTCTGATCACTGAGAGCAAAGCACAGTTTGGTCCAGCCAGGGAGGAGGCTTTTGAAATTCCTGAGGTACAAGAAGGAGAAATCTGAGTTATAGCTTTTGTTCTGTGCAAATTAAAACGAAGGTGGAGGTGTTAGAATTATCATGCAGAAAAGGCCAACAAAACTAAATCAGGTTGGAAGGGAAAAAGAAGCCATTTTTGAGATGAAAGGATGTTGCTTTCCAAAGTGACTGAGAAAAAACAATTCTGAAGGGTGGACTAAAGGAGTTTTAGGATTATTAGGTTTCCTATTAAGACCAGACAACCTTGTAGAGAAGAAAAAAGTACTTCACAGTCTGTTTCTTGAGCAAGTCTCAGTGAGTTTAGTGAGCCAGTAAAGTATCTGCTCCATGACCAGGTGGGGCAGAGAGAATTCAGTAAAGGTTTGGGTCAAACATATGAATTCCCTGTCTTTGGGTCAAGATCCTGTTCAACTCACAAACCAGCAATAATTTGTTTCTGGAACTTTGAAGCTTATTTCATCTTCAAATATCTAAGTTGCTACTGTTCAGAAGATTTTCAGTGCTGGCTGCTGGGTTTGATTATTGTGTTACCTCCTGATAACTCTCACAAATCACAGTTGGCACCTCAGTGTCCCACTGGGTGGGTTTGTCACCAGTCACATCTTCCATTACATTTACTGCCACTCCTGGGTGTTGTCTGTTTGCTGCTTTGCTTCTTGAGTCTGACTTTGTTTTTTCTGGTCTGTCTTTGGATGGATGAACCCCTTTCAACAGAGGGACTTGACAAGAAACAAAATGCTCTTTAACAGGTAGAGAATCCTTCCCAGAAAAAAAGAGGCTTCCTGGCAAAGGCTCTTCCCTTCCCAGAAAGCTCTCCCAGAACCATCTTTTCTCAAAATTTACTTGGTGTCTAGGCTGGAGGCTCCAACATTTGGGTAGTGTGACTCTTTAGTGACAGACACAGGTGAGGTTAGCCAGTACAGCAGCTTAACCTGTACCCACATCATTGCAGTGAGATCCTCTGTGTGCTCTCAAATATTGCAGAAAGGATAAGCAAATTTTTACTTTTGCAGACAGAATTACAGGGGTACTGGGGAGAAAGTCTGTCTTCCTGGGCTGTCCATGTGTTGACTTTCTGAGCCTCAGCAGTTTGTGATTTTGGCCTGTTTTGCTGTTGGTTCTCTAATGAATGAGGCTACCAGGGAATATCCAGGTATCCCTTGTTCCTGGGAACCTCATAGTTTGTTGAGGTCTTATGGCTCTTGAATGACTTGAGATTGGGTTTCGGAAGACATACTAATCCAGTCAAAGGAAAAAAAAGGATAACTAAAAATGTAGATGAGGCTGTGCTATCACTGTCAGGGTAATTCCTCCAGGAAAATTTATAGGAACCATATTAGCTCTTGGAAGTTCAGCTGATAATCTGCATAGGCTGGTCTTCTTTTTTTAAAGGGTAAAAGTGTATTTCATAAGTGCAGCTTTAAAAATTAAATGTGACTTTTGCTATCTGTGAGCAGCCAGGCTTTGGGCTTCTCACAAATCATGATCACTGCACCGTTCAGCTGCAGGGACAAAAAAAGACCCCAGAGTTCAGCAACTGAAAAAATGAGAATTGCATGAGAAAATTCCAGCCTTCACCTGGGAAGCGTGCTGACTTCCTTGAAGTGAGTGCACAGCAATAACAGAATGGGAATTTTAATATTATACCAGGTTTTCCATCAGGGAATAAAGCTGGTCTTTGCTTTCTTTTTTGGCTTGATGTAAAAACTGTAACTGAGGAAGACCAATGTCTTCTGTTTGTTTCCAGACTTTTTACCTTCTGCTGGGTGGCAGAAAATTGTTGCAGTGAGTTGCCTTTTTGATGTCAAGTTGGTCAGAATGATCTTGTATCATGTGGATCTGAATTAACTTGGGGAAAACAATTTCATCTTGAAAAGTGACAGATTTTATCTGCCTCAGTTTTAACAACTACTACTTTAGATTAGAAGTGCACTCTAAAAGTGACTCTCCTAATTCTCCATGGTTTCCATGCTGTGTTTTGCATCATGGAGAGATGTCAGAGTAGATCAGCTGAATTCCTTTTGGGTGCAAATTGACTGGAAGATGCATTTCTGACAAACATGTAAAATGCCAGTGGGCAAAAGGATGGGATGGTTCAAAATAAAACCTTCTGAAGAGGGCACAGTGTGGACACTGTCTCTTAAACACTAATTATTTTGCTCAACAAAGCTGCTCCAGGGCTGCAGGACTTGTTAAAGTAGACATAGAGCAAACATGTCAAGAGAGATACTGGCAATTAAATTAAAAACAAAACAGTGAAGGGAAGAGCTGTGGTTATAAAAGAATGCCTGCCTTAAAAACTTTCCAGCTCTTCAGAGAGCGAATGTGGGATTACCCTCTTCTATAATCAGCAGATTTGATGATGAAGTTTTCACTGAACTTTTCATGTTGCCTTTGAATACTTGGACTAGATTAATCTTCTCCTGAACTGAGTTCCTGTCACCAGTCCAGAGGGGAGGGAAAAAAAGAAAGAAAATTACTTAGAGCTTTCACTGCAGATGAAAGCACCCAGAAGCACCTCTGTTCTTCTGCTTTCAAAGGGAGCATTTCAGAAGCACTGGGCTGATTTCTTGCTCTCAGAGTTATCACAGGTAAGTGAGAACATCTCAGCAAGGAAGGGGGAAGGCCTTGCTTGGAGGTCATGGGTTACCTCTGAGTAAATTAAGTAAATTACACAGCTGCCACTTTTTCTACTTTTCAAGTCTGCTGGTAACAGCATGAGCCCACTGCCACCCTCCAAGGAAAAAACAGGAATTCCCTTTGGGAGACACAAGGCCTGAGTGCCACTTGTAGGTGATGATACTTCAAACAGTCCAAGTACTTGCCCTTTATACTGAGGAGGAGGAGAAAACTTGCTCAGCTTGTTCAGCTGCTCAAGCACCTTTCAGAATTTCTCACTTGCCACGTGGCTGATGAATCCGAGGTGATCCTTTCACTGGCTGGAAACAGCACTGGGAACAAAGGTAGAAGTCCTTGGCATAGCCAGTGCAAGAGCACCTTCACAGGAAATTCCACAGCTCTCACCAGCCTGAAAAAATAACACTCTGCTGTGGCTCATCTGGATGAGAAAGCAGGTATTGAATACACACAGTCTTACTAATTAGTTTGTTTCTTAAGAGAATTGCTCTGGTGGCTTAAATGATCTTTTTCACCTCTTTCATCATTTGTATAATTGATAAAAATTAATTAGGAGGGTTTTTTAAGTGTGATTTTTGCTCAGATTTCTTTTATATCCGTGAAAACTGAGTAAATCTCTCTGAAACCCACAGCTACAGGATACAGTGTCACTAATTTCTTTTGTAAGAAAGTCACTTTCAATTAAATTGTGAGTCTTCGGCAACCTTGTGTCTGCAGCTTATTTCCCTCAAGCTCTGTCCATGGTCCTGTTAATCTTTTTATGGTGTTACTGGTGTCTGCAAGTCAAATTGTACTTTTGAACAGACAAAAACCTGATCTAGATGCACTTACTGCTTCAGTTTCCAGCTGAGGAACAAAGTAAGAAGAGAAGTCTGCTTGAGAAAAATTAAAGTATTGTCATTTTTACGGTTTAATTAGCAAAAAGAGGGGAAAAAATGTTGTGAACTACTGAGATCTGGCAGAACTGTGTTCAGAAACTGAGTGGAAACATGTGCAGCTCGAAAGTCTTGGTGTTTTTTGGTTGCAGGCAAAAGAATGCCCTGTCACAGCTTCTGTGCTTGATAAGCTCAGTCAGTGCTGAGCAGGTGACTGTGATGTGTTCTGTGCTTTACAGTGCTTTAATTATTCAAATTGTGTGTCAATTTAATTTAAATTGTCAGTTTAAACAACTGACTTAATTTGGCTTTGCAAACAGTGCTTTATTAGAGGAGGGAGGGGAAGAGGAATGGGAAAGGAATAGAATAATATTTACATCTGTAAGCATTCCCAAAACAAACAATCCCCCATACACACACTTTTCTGCAAATAAATGAGCATTTGGGACTTTTTTCTTGCTGAGGGGCTGTTTGGGGATCAAAAGTTATTACAGTTATAGATTTCAGTCCATCAGTCTTAAAGTATATTGGGTTTCTTGATGCAAAACTACCTGTGAATATTTTTGTCAGTATTTTCAAAGCTTTTGCTCTCCAGTTAAGAAATTCCAGTTGCAAGTCTAGTTGGACTTTCAGTGTACTTTGAGCACCTGTTTTCTATTTTCCTTCTCATCCTTTTCTCCCCCAAATGTTGCAATGGATTCCACATTTCCCCCTGGCATCTGTCAGGACCTGTACAGATAATTCCACCTGTCTGTACTTCTATTATTGTGTTGAACACAACCTGAGGCACTGCTTGGGTTGAAAACATGGAATTGTGTTGCTCTTGTACGTAGGAGCACAAAGGAAATTCGTTTTCTTCCAGATTTCATCCATAATTAAGACTGTAGGGAGCAAATACTTAGGAAAAGTGTCTTTTTATTGTCAGTCTTCATTTTCAGTTCAGACAAGTAGGAACCATGTCCTGGGTAGAGGTGGACTTGTCTAGATATCCCTTAATTTCTTTTAATTGGTTACTTTCTTTTTCTTTAAATTAGTATTAACTCTCTTGCTGCTGAAGCTGATTTACCTGCTCAGATACAATTTTTCCCCAGGATTCTTTTTTTTTCCCCAGGCTGGGTCCTTGTGAATCTTCACAATGTGCCTGGGATTTGCAGTGTGAGGGATGTGCTGTGCTCAGTGAGCTCCTGCTAATGGCAGGCAGGATCTTCAAAGCCAGGCTGAGATCAAAGTGGAGCAAAGCCTATCCCTGCCAGGCTCTCTTCAATCCTTTTTGATGAGTTCAGCTGCCCAAGAGGAACAACATCCTTGTGGTGGTTTGACCCCCATAAAAATCCAGTCTCCAGGTTTCCCCCACCTCCCCCACAATTCACCTCAGCACCGAAGAGAAATTTTCAGGCAGGCACACCTCTGTATGGGGGAAGGGAAATATATATATTTATTTTATACAAATAAATACTGTACAAACTAAAAGCAACTCTATATATACAATATTAATACACTTCTATCATCCTTCCCAGCCCCTCCCACAATCAGTTCAGGAGAAGCCCCTAGGCTTTCCAGGCAACTATCAGCAAGACAAGAGGGCATGGTCTCAAGTTGTGCCAGGGGAGGTTTAGGTTAGATATTAGAAAGAATTTCATTACAGAGAGGGTGGTCAGACATTGGAATGGGCTGCCCAGGTAAGTGGTGGATTCTCCATCCCTGGAGATTTTTAAAAAGAGACTGGATGTGGCATCAGTGCCATGGGCTGGGAACCACAGCGGTCGTGGATCAAGGGTTGGACTTGATGATCTCAGAGGTCCCTTCCAACCCAGCTGATTCTATAATTCTATGATTCTATGATTCTATGATTCTATAATTCTATGATTCTATGATTCTATGATTCTATGATTTTATGATTCTATGGTTCTATGATTCTATGATTCTATGATTCTATGATTCTATGATTCTATGATTTTATGATTCTATGGTTCTATGATTCTATGATTCTATGATTTTATGATTCTATGATTCTATGATAGGTAAACAGTCTTTCTCTCATTGGGGTGTCAGGGAGAAGGGTTTCTCTGATCCACCCCCCACCACCAGTCCCAGCTCCGTGCTGAAGCCTCCTCTTCCTCACGAGGTCCAAGGAAATAATTCTGAGTCCGTCCTCTTTGGTCTGTGGAGGTTTCCTCCCAGGGTTAGATGCTGTTCTGAGTCTTTACCTGGAACTCACTCGCTGCTAGTTGGCTCTCTCACTGTTCATGACATATTTTGAGACAAGTCTTAGAGCAAAAGTTCTTCCCCCTAACTGCAGACATTTAAATTTTCTTATTGGCAATTTTCCACTATGTTTAACTGTTGTAGGTAACACGAAAGCCTGTAATTGTGTGTGTTGATGAACGTGGGAATGGCTGATAAATTGTTCCTCTTCACCAGTAAAGCTGTTTGCTCTGGGGTTTTGTTGCTGCGTGGGTGTGCTTGTGAAAATTTTCTCTTTGTGCTTTTTTGCATCGTCTTAAACACTCTGGAGATGCCTGAGCATATGGAACACCTCGGAAGGGATTCACTGGGAGGCAGATGCACAGTGTTACTCAGCCTGCCATGAGAAGAATCACGTTGTCTGAAGCATAAAGCTGCCTTTTGCTCTCGTAGGAAGGGTGGGAGAGTTCAGCATCACCTTTGATGCAAGTGTGTGGCCCAAGGATTGTTCTGCTGCTGCTTTGAGGCTGCAATACGTTGATTTTGCATCCATTCCCCAAGCTCTGAAAGGCACTGCTGAGCATTTTGCCTGCTGGGGGCTTGTGCATGAGCAGAAGAATTATCTTTCTAATTCCTTCGCTGATTGCAGGAGCAGATGAAGTGTTTGAGGTGTTGCAGCAAATCTGTGTGATGAGAGCTCCTCTGATCTGCTCTGACAGCATGAAAAGCATGTTGGCAGGCTGGACGTTATGCTACATTCCCTATGCTGGAATAAAACAGCAACCAGTGTAAATAGGATTGGAGAGAACAAAAATTTTCAAATATATGCCTTATTATTTTTCAGAAGAAGTGAGTGTCAGAAAGTTGGGGCAAGTTTGGTGGGTTTGTTTGTTTTTATTTTTGTTTTTAATTGAATAGGAGAAGGTAAAAGATATTCAGGCAAAAGTACCTATATTAGCTATTACTAATAATTTAATCTTTAGAAAGTTATGGAATGGATATTCTCTTTTCATGTAAGGACTGTATTGTGTAGGGACAGAAACACTAAGAAGCAGCTTGTGGTCAATATAATCTGTAAACTTGGTTCAGATGGAGCAAATCTCCAGATGTTTTATCCAATTTCTCCTGATCTCTTCTGCTATTTGTTTTCTGCAATGACATGGAGACAAGAGTCTAAACCCAAGCAAGTATCCAACACACCACTGCATTGCTCTGTGTCTTTCTAGCCTTCCAGAAAATAAGGATGGTAACACGTTGTAGCCACTATAGCTGAGTTTCTGAATAAGGGAAGGCTTGTGTAGGCTGCGTTTCATAGGAGAGGAAACATTCTTTGCTGTTCAAGACCTGTGCTCACCTTCTGTCCCTTGGTACCTCCTGAAACTGGGAGAAAGGCTGCCTCTGTGTGGCAAAACTGAGGTAGGATTGAGAGGAGGCTGGACCAGCTGCTGTCAGGATCTTGGGTGTTTCCACTACCACACAGGAAGTCATAATTTCAAGTAAATCTTAGGCACAGAGCACTGAGAAGAAAGACTACCTTCTCCTTAACTTCAGTAGGATTTTGGAAGGAGCTGGAGAAAAGACCTGTTGTGTTTCTGAACAGGGATGAAAACAGGGCACAAGGACCTTGGGTCGCCGATCGGTCCTGAAACCACCATCCAAATCCTCTTCTTTGTGTGAGGGGGATATTTCACTCTCAAAAACTGAGCTTCTGGACATCGGGGTGAACTTTTCAGTTATGGTGTAAGTGAAGGAAGTAGCCTGGAAGTGGCTGGGAAATGAACAGTGAGTGTGATAGACGACACATTGTTGGTGCCTGTACCAATAATTTCCAGTTGCTTACGGTGGGAATGCTTTCTCTACCTACCCACCCTGTAAAAATTAATAGAGACACAAGATAGTATCATAAAACCAAGAGTTAGGCTGAGAAAATTTGCTCCTTCTCCTGAAAGTTGGAAAAAAAAATGTGACCCAGGGCAGTTTGGGGATGTTGCAATGTCTGTCTTCCTAATGGCCCTTTTTTTTTTCCCCAAAAAGGTAATTGAAACAAAATTGGCTTGAAAATGACAATGAACACATACTGGGAATACATTCTCAGTATTTTGTGTTTGCTCTTTTCCCTGAAAAGGACTTGGATTCATCCCTTAGGAATCTCTGAGGCATCGAGCGGATGCGAAGGAAACAAAAGGCAGATCCCAAATTCATTGATGGGATCCCTTTGGAACAGGATTAAGGAAATGTTGGGCTGATGTAACAAACAGTGCACAATTCACAGTTCTCCTTTTCACTGCCTGGGACTCCAGCATAGGAATTGCCAAGCTTTTGACCCGTTTATCTTCTAGTGGCAGGGACAAGTAGGTGAACACTTTGGTTTTGGTGTTAAATCCCAGGGCAGTTGTAGCTGAATGGAAATTCTGGGGATTTTAATAACACAACTGCAAAAATTGCCAGTGATTCCTGTCAGGACTGTGTATGTCAGTCCATGTATCTTGAAATAAGGAATCAGCTTCTCTCCAGGTGGTCAGACACCACCAGTGATGCTTCTTTCTTGTTCTGCTTTGACTATTCTTCTACCTACAGTGCTGAACACACACCTCTGCATGTTTGGAGCTTTCCTTCCATGTCTTTCAAGATGCTTCTTATCTCTCTGCTGTGATAAACTCAAAATTTGGTTCAAGTTTAGTCTATAGTGTCTGTACATTTAATCCCTCCATCGCTCTCCAACCCACGATGGGATGGAGGTAAATTTGGTTTATGTTAAAAAACTAACATATAAATGATGCCTTGTACTCTCACTATTGTTCCTTGCTTTCTCCTTCTGGGGGAAAAAAGTTTCTAATCTTGAAGATGTGACACCTCTATGGATGAATACCCAAACCAAAATGCAATATGACTGTAGAGGATGTCCGGAGATTTAATTTTTATTTTTTTTTCCAGAAAAAATATAATTTCTGTCTAATTCTTCATCTCTGAAGAGAATCATAAACTTTTCGATTTAAAAAAAAAAGCAAACCCAAACCTGTGATTTTGTATTTCATTTTGGTAATATTATATTATATATTATATTTGGATGTTAAGATTGCATTAAAACAATTAAGAAATAATCAGAATTCCTCTAAATTGTGAAATACTCAAGAACTCTGTGAGGAAGGTGCTACTACAGCTTTCCAAAGACTTCATATCCAGTGGTTGTTGTCAGCCAGTCAGTGCAAAATGAAGTGTGGGAAGAGTTCATACAAATGGAAAGCCCAGAGATGGGATGAACTGAAGGTTTATTCAGACAACGGAATCAGAGGGACATCGATGAGAAAATGTGGTGTCACAACAGGGTGAGAAGTTGGAAGACAAATTCTGAAACATCAGGTTTTGCAGAGCTTGGAAATGCCACAGCCAGGTTCACAAGCCTATTTGTTCTGATTATCCCAGCTGAAAATATGTCAGCAATTTCATATAACCACTATTTGTGGAAAATTAAGTCCTTGCCTCACTCTTCTCCAGCATAAATCGTGCCCTGTAACCCGCCCAAACTACATGTACATATAAACCCTACTTAACCCTCTCTGAATTACTAGCTCTTCTCTTTGATTAATGTTTTCTGATTGATTTTGTGCCTAGAGATGGAACATTACCTACATATTTAGAAGCAGCGCTTTCAGAGCAACAAGAGCAGCGTTGCCATCATGGATTGAACACTTGTATGTGTTCATTGCCTGATCAGTCTGGTTTCCTTTGTATCTGAGCCTCGTGGAAACATCCAGAAGTTTCATGGCTCAGACAGCCTTCAGCATCCACAGTGATCACTCCTGTTTGATTTAGATGCTAATTTAAGGAAGTTCCATTAATGAGTACAGAAACTCAAGGATCTTCATGGAAAACAAACATTTACATCTCGAATTTAACACCGAAGCCAATTTTCTCCCAAAATGGCATCTGGAGAAATTCCCCTCTCTTTTCAGACAAGTGAATTTCTTCGTGCCCAAAGGATGTAATAAATTATGCCTGGATGTGAAAACATCATGTCTGTGTGTCTGTATTAATAAAATAATATGAACTCAGTCCCTGCCTCCTTCCCAAATTATTTCTAGTTTTCAGGAAAAAAAACCCTCATTTATCTGTGATAATATAACTCCAAGGTATTCACCTAGTCTGCAAATGCTTTTGCTAAAATCTTTAATGTTAAATAACAGTTAAATAATGTTAAATAATATTCAAGCAGTACATTATTTGATGATTTTCTTCCACAATTGTCATCATTGTTTTCTTTCTGGAGAGAGGAATATGTTTGCCTTTCATGATGAAGTTAATCATTCTGAGAGTACAAAATTTCATACTGTTTTTAAGAGCTTCCTAAAATTAGATCATAAATGTTTCTGGACTTTGTTGTTATATTTTTAAATATAGTTCATTTTACATTGGGAAAATGGAAACAATACAGGTATTTTCTAATTGAGACAAGGCTAGTTCTTTAGAATCTGATTAATTTCTTTTATCTTTTGCGTAAATTAAAGGTAGAAAAATCTGTAATTTGTCCAAAACCTCTTATTTCTCTTTTGAGATAACACCTACTATTTTCTTATAATACTGACATTGTTACTCTAACTCTTTTTTCCCAATTATTTTGGAAGATCTTGCCCATCTATTTTAATCTCATTTTTAACATCTATTGTAACTCTGTCCTTCACTGACTTCCATGTCATTTTCCAATTTTCAGCTCATCCTAATAACTGTAATTATTATTCTGTTGACTTGCATTTTCTGTAAATATGGACATTTTCTGCTGACAGTTAAATATCCCCACCCTCACTGAGTACTGAGTTCTGTAAAACTAGTAATATATCATATTTTGGATATTGATACCAAGGAAATGTTGGCATTTCAGGCTTCAGTCTTTCAATTCCTGAATTAGAACAATAAACTTCCATCAAATGCCTTCATTTCCTCCTGTGCTTTTCTGCTGGTCTTCATTTTTGCCTTTTTTTTTTATTTCCATTTTCCTCTTCATTCATTTCCCACTATTCCTGTTCTTTCCTACAATGCTTTTTCCATCCTTTTTCTCCCTTTGTGGTTTTTATTTTCCTGACCTACTTTTAATAACAAGCTTTAGTCCACGTTTGCTCTTCACAAAGTTTCTTCAGATGACTCAATAGCAGACAAACATCATTCCCACCCAAAGACAGGAGGGATTTGATGTGAGGTTGACACATCACATTTTTCTGACAGTAGAGGATTATAAATCTTTCATCTTATCTGTTTTATATATACAGAGGTTGCTTCCTTCAGTAACTGTTTCTGAGAACTGTGTGCTCATTTGAATAGTGTTTGCTTGTAGTTGCTCAACTCCTGGTTGAACTATTTTGTTCTAGAGAGAAACTCTGATTCAAAATTCATGTTAAAAAATCACCTTAAACCCCATCTTTAACGACAGAACTCCACATAATCTTCTGAAGGATGAAGGAATTTTCCTGCCTATTTTTCTGCTGCTGTTTGAAATAAGACTTTCCCTTCTGTAAAATTATTCATGTGGATTCCCTAGTTATTTAATTAATGTTTATCTGTACCTTTCAGTAAAATATTTTATTGTGGTCCCAGCCACTTTCTCCTTTAATCCTTTTCTTCATAAAATGCCTATGTAATATATCAAAATTATTTTTTTCACATAATAATTTTTAATGAGAAGTAAGGAAAAAGAAACCTGTTTGAAACAGCTTTGAAAAAGCTCTTTGAATATCAAAATCAAAATGAAGTCTCCTTATAAAGCAGCCAGGAGTTCAGACACAGGGAAATGTTGAAAAAGTCGTGTTGGGAAGAAGGAAGTGTAAAAGGAAGTGACAAACATAATTATTGTGCTCCTGAGTTTCAGCCTCTAAACATCCTGGCCATGAGGAAAATGCTAATTTAATATTTTCAATGCTTATAATTTTCTCCAGCACAGCGAAAATTAACCACCACCAGCTTTGTACTGTCACTTCAGTCTTCACACTGAACTCCTGGGTATCTTTCTTGATGTTCACAATGTGCCCTGGAGGACATATGTAATCTCTGGAATCACCAGACATTACAGACTTCCTGATTCAAAGTGCCATCTTGGAATTTTATCTCTACTTCAGCAGTTTCGATCCAGCAGATTCTGAGCTTACCCACAGGATATTGCCTTGTTGGGGACATGGAGTTGACTTTGTTCTTTGTTGCCGTAAAACCTCCTTTTTTCTTTTCCAACAACAAACAAGCTCATTTCTGATGAAAACACTCACTTTTTTTTCCGTCCTTGACTGAGACTCCTACTGCATTTTTGGGCCATATTATCATGTTCTTTTCTGTTCCTTCTCTCTTTCCCTTCTGGTGTGTTTGGAGGGCTCAAGAAGAGATGTTCCATCCTGTGCCTCCCCAGGTAGAGCTTCTATCCTTCCACTCTGCTGAAAAATGACCTTGGAAATCCTGAGGCTACTTCCTTTTCATGTGCAATCAACGTTCCTTATTAAGATCCCTCTTTTTCTGTCACTCAGAGCAACATTCTGAAAAAGGGAACACACTGTACAGAGCAGAGAAAACAGGGAGGCTTTGCCTTAGTTCCCTTCATGTGTTTGTTTCACAGGGAGAATAGAGAGATGCTCCAGTCCCCTAATCACCATCTTAGCCCTCAACTCTTCCCTCTCCAGCAGTTCCTTGTGTGTCTTGAAATGGAGAGCCCAGAAATTGGGCACAGCGTTCCAGATGTGGCCTCACCAGGGCTAAATAGATGGGAAGGATCACTCACCTCAACTTCCAGGTCCCACTCTTCCTGATACACCCTGGGGTGCCATTGGTTTTCCTGGCTACACATTACTGGATCATGGTTGAGTTGCTGATCATCATGACCCCCAGGTCCTCCTCCAGATTTCCATCAGGTCAGCTCCTCACCTCTCCTGATGCCTTGGCTTTTTTCTCCCCAGGTGAAGGACCTTACACCTACAGGAAGCATCAAGACTGTTCAGTCATCCCATTTATCAATTTTACTTTGTTTTTAATTTTTTTTGTAATTCCCTCATTATGTTTATTAAAGTTATTGGTTTTTTTTCAAGGCATATTAAATGCATAGAATATAATCTTCATTTTACTTTAAGTTTCACCTACATGTTATTTGCTTTCATGGCTTAGAAAGCATTGTTTCATTTACTTTTTCCTTCCTCTTACTCTTAACATGCATTCTGATCATTTTGAATAACAAAAATATTCTCGAGCTGTCTTTAGCATAACTAAATCTGTCAGGTAAATTCCCAAAAGGGAGTTTTGTTTATTTGTATTTCTTTTGGCACTGCACCATCTTCTTGCATTAGGGGAAGAGAGTTTTATGTTGGTCCTCCAGTTTCTAGTGGTGTGAGGTCAGTGAAGAAGAAGAACAGTGGCCCACAATCTAATGAAGAGTTACCAATATTTCAAAATGTCACTTTATTCAGTTTATCTTTTTACATCACCCTTTCTAAAGGATGACAAGAGTAACAGAATCTATTTGGTGGGAAATACATCCATTTGAGCACAAATGGCTGAAAGGCAGATGATTCTGAAACAACACAATCATGCACAGGAAAACGCACTTTGAATTTTTAACAAGGCTGAGAATAAAACTGGCAGATTGAATCTTGATTATGTTTTGTGCCACACATAAAATGTACCACGTCAGCTTTTATTGTGAGCACATGTTTGCATCTGGGTCTTGTTTTTCTCCTGAAGTTGCTGTTGTAATTGCATGGGGCTGTTGTTGTCCATCTCTTGGGTGGTTCTCTCTGTAGATCTTAATGCTCTTTCTAAATGGGAGGCAGAAGATATTCATGTGCACAGTTTCCTGTTTTACCTGTGGGGACTGGTTTGTGCTGAGTCTTGTACTAAATCAGCCTAAACCAGAGGTGGTTTATGTTGCTCGTGGTGGTCCGAGGCTCCCTCGTGAGGGGAGGAGGAGGGGCAGGCACTGATCTCTGCTCCCTGACCAGGGACAGGACCCAAGGGAATGGGATGAAGTCTCAGGGGAGGTTTAAGTTGAATATTAGGAAAACATTTTTCCCCCAGAGGATGGTTGGGCACTAAACAGGCTCCCCAGGGCAGTGGGCACAGCACCAAGGCTGACAGAGCTCAAAAATATTTGGACAACGCTCTCAGGCACATGGTGGGATTCTTGGGGCTGTCCTGTGCAGGGCCAGGAGCTGGACTTGATGATCTTTGTGGGTCCCTTCCAAATGAGGATATTCTGTGATTCTGTCCTCATGGAGTACAAGTTAATTTACAGTGATGACACAAACCCATCTTTCCTCGGGATGTCTCACCATCCAAACAGCTGGAGGCAACATCAAATCTGTGATGTCCTATCAAGTATGGAGAAGCCATCTGATGGGAAAGCAAGTAGCACCAACCAACCATGGACAGAATTTTCCTGATTTGCTAATTTATGTGACTGCCAGTGGGGTTTTGCTGGTGAGACAGGCTCTGCTCTGCTGGGAGGGAAGAGACAGGACAGGGATTTACCCCTTTCCACTGTGGGTTGGCTCTGAGATGGACTTCATGAGACATCACTCTGCTCCTCCAAAGCAAGAAGCACAGTTACTGTTTATGTTGACATTACTACCTGTGCCTGATGATGTCAAAAAAATGGTGTTTAAGGACCTGCTGGCAAGACCTTGGCCAGCTGCTTGTGTTGGGTTGTGATACAAGGCCCAAACACAGAAGTAAAGAATCATTAAGGTTGGAAAAGACCTCCAATATCAAGTCCAACCTTCAACCAAATACCACCATGCTCACCATGCTCTAAAACTTTGATGGTCAAAGTACTCAACTCCTATTTTAATCTAGTGGGACAGGTGTCACCCCCAAGGAACACTGCTCAGAACCAGTTACCAGTTAGACTTTGAACTGCTGATGCCTCCCTTTCCAGTCTGCTAATCTGCTCAGTTTTCCAGCCACCTGGAAGTCCACTGATAAAAGGAAAGGGGGTATTTTTTCTTCAGGTTTCTGGACTTTAATTTTAAGGAGCCTGTGTTCTGCCACTAGAAATTCCCTGCCAAAAATTTTGAGTAGTTTCTCTCTCCAGTCTGGAGTTTCCAGTGATAGAGATACTGCTCCAAGGGCAAAGAATTGTCAGCAAAAAAGTCCTCCTTTGTGTCTTTACTCCACGAGTGCAGCAGTGTAGTGATAAATAATAAACCTCCTTCCGGCTTTGTGAGAGGCTCTTCTCTTCCTTCCTGGATTTGGGTTTCAAAAGATGTTATCAAAACTAATTTACAGAAAAACTTAGCTGACACCAGCCTCACAGTTTGCCCTGGTGCCTGACTTGCTGTACTAACCAGCACACTGAATAGGAGACTTTTTGATTTTGGGTTGCTGTTGTTGCTAGGCTACAGCCTGATGGAGAAGTTTGAATGTATATTCACATCATTACCTCAATTGCTTTTCCCCTCCAAAAATCATGAAGGTCTCAACAAAACATAAAGTTCTGCAGACATTGCCAGTGTATTTCCTCTTGTTTGCAAAGGGAATTGTGCCATGAAAATCAGATGGCAAAATCTGCCAGATGTCTGAGCTGTTTCCCTTCACTTTAGTAGCAATGTGGTGCAGTGTCTTGTGTCTGAAAAACATGGATACAACTTCAGACTCAGCAGCCAGGCAGTGGGTGGACAGTATTATAGGATCATGGAAAGGTTTGGGGAGGAAAGGACTTCAAAGATCATCTCTTTCCAACCCTCTGCCATGGGCAGGGACACCTTCCACTAGACCAGGTTGCTCCGAGCCCCGTCCAACCTGGCCTTGGACACTTCCAGGGATCCAGGGGCAGCCACAGCTTCTCTGGGCAACCTGTGCCAGGGCCTCCCCACCCTCGTGGTGAAGAAGTTCTTCCTAACATCTTCTTAAAATTTCTTCCTGCCATCTAATCTAAATCTCTCCTCTTTAAGTTTAAAAACATTAAAACCAGCAGTCACTGGACTAGGAGCAAAGGACAGCAGCTTTCCTTTGTTATCATTGGACAGGAGAACAACCCTGGACAGGAAAACATTTATCTATTTATTATTTGTACTCCAAGACCACATGTGCATCACCATAATCAAACAGTGGTGGGAAACATGTGAAGTGAACACTAATCCATAGCATTAAATTTTTAGCATGAGCCCGGCCATGGTTTTGCCTGTGCTGACCAGCTCTCCTCCCGAGGAGAGGTGGAGGTCTCCTCCTGATGACGTGGCCCAGTTTGGTGCTACCCCATTCAAAGTCTACTCCCAGCAGGCAGATTGCACACATGGACACTTATTCCCAGGGTAGAAATGAGTTCAGTGCCGTGGAGATGAGCTGTGCTGTTCCACCTGGCCAGCAAACAATCCTCAAGAGAGTACAGGCACAGTAAATTATTCTGTGCATAGCAACTGTACAGTTCCTGTTATGTCATTCACACACATTTCCATACACACGGCTAAGAAATGTTATGGAGCTTTAGGACGTTACAGAAATTTGCACATTCACAATGAAACAGTCATTCTTCAGAAATGTCCTTATACATCAAGGATCATCTCCTTATAATGGTGAGCCTTTGACAATCAGGTCATGTTCAGGGTGGTTACCCCAACATTCAGCAGAAGGAGGCTGAGGGGGCATGGGTGCAAGGTATGACAGTTCACACACCAGGGGATTTTAGTGCTGGAGCTTGAAAAGGGACTTGGCCTGATAATGGTTTTGGGGGACGTTCATTTGAGTTGAAAAACTTTAAATCTCTTTGCATCAGAGAGAGCTCTGGGTTTCCTTGGGAATTTGCTGTCAGATCTGCAAGTCAGAGACTTCAGTGACACCTTTGTCCTTTCCTCATGCCTTAGGTTAGATATAAGCAATAAATTCTTGAATATGAGGGTGGTGAGGCACTGTAACATGCTTCCTATAGATACTGTGGATGCCCCATCCCTGGAATTGTTCAAAGCCAGTTTGGATGGGGCTCTGAGCAGCCTGATCTAGTGTGTAGCATCCCTGCCCATGGCAGGGGATGGGAATGAGGTGATCTTTAAGGTCCCTTCCAACCCGAACCATTCCATGATTCTATGATCCTGTGATTAGGTACAGACTCACTGTTTACTCTGGGCAGTGGCAATGAGTCAGAGGAATGAAGGAAATCTCTCTTCAGTTCTTGGGCTGCTTGAAAAGGTGTCTGTATTTCAGTGGTGTATATGTTTGTGCAACATCCAACACCTTTAAAGGTAATTCCTGTATGGACACCCCATGCTACATATGCTGTATATGTTGCACTTGTCACAAACCTAGTGTGAGTATTAGTTCCTGTGTTTTTCACACCTGCTAATGCAGGACCTGTGGTTTAACTACAGCTGTCACTTCAATTAGAATTTACAGTGACATTTTCACTCTCTGTCTTGCAGGGAACGGAATTGTGGTCCACATATGAAATCTTTTCCACCCAACTACACAGTAAAACACATTTTATGTCTCTGTCATGTCTGGATATTGCTGTTTATCACTGTCCCTTCCTCTCTTTTAATGCTTCCTGTACAATCCCAGAATCACAGAGTATGCCAAGTTGGAAGGGACCCACAAGGACCATCGAGTGCAACTCCTGGCCCTGCACAGGACCATCCCCAAGAGTCACACCCTGTACCTGAGAGTATCATCCAAACATTCCCTGAGCTCTGGCAGCCTTGGGGCTGTGCCCATTGCTCTGGGGAGCCTGTTCAGTGCCCAGCCACCCTCTGGGGGAAGAACCTTTTCCTAATCTCCAACCTAAACCTCCCCTGACACAACTCCAGGCCATTCCCTCAGGTCCTGTCACTGCTCACTACAGAGCAGAGATCAGTGCCTGTCCCTCTTCTTCCCCTCAAAAGGAAGCTGCAGACTGCAACTTCCATGTGCCAGACTCTTTTAACAGGATTACATTTCCTGAATCCCTGAATCACAGAATATGCAGAGTTAGAAGTGACCCACAAGGATCATTGAGTCCAAGGTGAAGTAAACAGTACATCATGGAAACAAGGAAACTTTCACACAGGAGACTAGTTTGTTTATGAAACACTGAACGTGGCCAGTGAGACCACATAGTCTGCAACACAAGTACCAAAATTATGTTACACACAATTTCTCACCATCAAGCATCCAATACCCAGGCAGTCCCCACTGCTTCATCCCCAGCCAACCTTTCCCAAGTTTTACATGTTGAGCAGGACACCATATGGTCTGGAATATCCCTTGGATCATTTAGGGTCAGCTGTCCCAGTTGTACCCCCTCCCAACCCTCTGTGCACCCCCAGCCTACTCAAGGTGGAGTGGGGCGAGAGGCAGAAAACGCCTTGACTCTGCGTGAGCCCTGCAATGCAGTAACTAAAACATCCCGGAATTATCAACACCATTTCCAGCACAAATCCAAAACACAGCCCCAGATGAGCTACCGTGAAGAAAATAAGCTGTACCCAGCTAAACCAGCACATTCTCCAGTATTTTTCAGGATGCAGGTACTGATGTGACTTCTCGAGAGGGGTCGTTGCTCGAGAGATGTGCGTGATCCTGGGGACAAAGTCGTGTCATCTCCTGTGTTTGAAGTATCACCAAGGAGCCCCTCACAAAGAAAACATGGTAGAGTTTCATTTCATCCTTCATTTCATTTCACTGGCTCTGTTCACCACTCTGAGAGGAAAAAGCTTTTCCATTTCTTGAGAAACTGTGGTTTTAACTTCTTCCTGCTGAGAACAGTTTCGTTACCAGCCCAAAGGTACTTCAAAGGCAGAAATGCAGCCCTAGGAGCCAAAGGTGTCTCTGAACATGCTCTTTCCATTTAACATTAGTGGTTTGGGTTATCAGAGTGACTTGATTTTATTTTATTATTTTTATTTAGTTTAATTTTTGTCTTTCAGAAACCAACTGTTACAAATCATCTGTTTCTTCTTCCCTTTTCTTCCCTGGGCCCATTGAACCAGTTATAAATGTTATAAACAGTGCCTTATAAATGCCGTTCTTCCAGATCAGCCTTGATGGACTGCAGATTATTCCTGTGGCAACAGTGACTGGGTGTTTTTGGCAAGCCTGTGGATATGTGGGGCACAGCATGAGAGAAAGAATGAGGCAGAACTGAGGGGGTGAGAGCCAGGTGGGCAGTAAACCTAATTCTAACTTTGACAACGGCCATTTCTGTGCCCAGAGGAATTTTCCACAGTTTCTTCCCTCGTCTCTAAAGTGAGGAAAGAAGAGAAAGCTTCATCTCACAACACTATCTTGAGCTGGCAGCCTCAGCCACCAAAAAGCAACATATGCAGAGGAAAATCTGCTGGCAGTGTCTGCACCACTTGCTCTTTTCAGAGGTTTGTATCTCACAAGAATCATCTCAGATGTTGGTTATTGATCAGTCTCTGCAAATTCCAAACTCCATTGCCACGTAGTGGTTTATTCCAGTTTTCCTCCTCTCTACAACTCACTTTAAATCTTTCCCATTTTCTTTCCATGGTCGTTTTTCACTGTTCTCATCCTGGACTACTGCTCAGCTCTCATTTGATTGTCATTCAGCTTCTCCTTCTCCTCGTCACTGTAATTTTCTTCCAATTTCCCAGCTGACAGCCTCTAACTTCCCCAGTTACAGGAGGATGACAGGGACTGTGCTGAGCTTCACTGGCAAGTTTTTGCTTTGTCACTGTGCAGTGACAAGGTTAACTTTCCCCCAAAGGTAATTCAGCTTTTCAGAAGACCCGTGGGCTGCTCAATCGATATGTGCAGTCAGATATTTTCACTTTTAAAGTGTGGCTCCCAACAGAGTTGTGTTAACGGGGTCAGTAAACTTCAAATGCCTGGAATTCACAGGGGGGAACAAGGATGCACAGTCTGAAAAGTGAGCATGGAATAAAAACCTGCTCTTTTTGCTAGTTTTTTTTTTCTTTTAGTGAGGATATTTAAGCTACTGCTTAAGATTGTTATTAACCAGTACTCTAAATAAGCTGTCAGACACGACACGGAGAGCAAGCAGATTTTTAAGTGTTGGGAGTTGTTATTATCAGACTCATCGTGCTGTACAACTGGATGGAACAATGAACCATGAAAGCTATTACAGTACATTGCAAAGTTTCAAATGGAGCTGATGAAAAATAAAAATACTGGAGGGACATCTGCAGTGTAATTTTACAGGAGATGATTTCAGGCTGGCTGCAACGTTGTTCTCAAGGCTTTCTAACAGTTAAAGAAGAAGATTCCATGGAGCAGACAAGTCTTTTCTGGGTCTGCAATAATGTATAAGCAGTTTCTGGGAGCAGAGAACATGAAATGCAGGTTCATGGGAGGATCATCCTCCTGCTTATAAGAACCCCCTCTCTTTGGTCCACTGTGTTCTATAGATCATAGAATTATAAAATAACTCAAGTTAGAATAAATCCACAAGGAACATCGAGGTCTAACTCCTGGCCCTGCAGAGCCCAGCCTCAAGAATTACACCATGTGTAAATGTATATATTTAGGTATATGTAGGACCCCAAAAATTAGTAAAGTTTTCTTTTACTGGCCACTGTGTTGGGTACAATAAATCCAGGCAGGTGTAATTCCTGGACCTGCTCTATTACCCTGAGGAATCTCACAGTCCTTATCCACAGGAATGTGAATTTCCATGTCTGAAGGCTGTGGGCCAATATAAAAATCAGAATTGGTTTGAGAAGAGAAGAATCACAGCTTGTTTTCACTGCCTCCCAAGGAATGCAAAGAGTGGGAACCATCATCCTCATCAGTGGCCTCTGAAACACTGATTTTACTGAGTCCAGATGCATGGAGGAGAACAAGTTGCACTTATAACTGAGTTGTGCATAACCTGTTACTGAATTGTGCACTTATCCTGGTGTTCCAGCTCTGGAAAAGGCTTACAGGAGAGTCAAAACACACCTTGGAGGACAAAATTGTTGAATGACAGAGAGGGGATTTGGGAGACAACTTTTGCACCAGTATTTACTGCCTTCTGGCAGGACCCATGGTGTTATATCCACATTGGTGTGGATACACAAAGCCTTTGGTAGCAGGAATTTGATGACCATGTTCTGTGGAAGGAACATTTATTATCCTACTGTTTGAAAACTATCTTTCAGAAACTACTCGTGAGACACCATTGGTGGAGAAAATGGCTTCAGCTTGTAATTTGTTGTGTTGAGTGAAGATGAGATCCAGCAAGTTTCCTTTATTTTTAACCCTAAATTAATAAAGATACCTCTTGGTAACAAGCCTTTGGCTTATTCTCTTAATGATATCTCAAGGTATTAAAGAACCATATATATATATGTATGTATGTATATATGTATATATACATATATATATACATATATAAAGTTAAACTCCTGGCTGAGCCCATGAACCCACAGCTTCAGGGTTAGAGTGTTACAGCGGGGAGCAAAGAAATCAAACTGCACCAGGACTCAGCAAGATGGTGTGTCCAGAGTGGTCTTTATTCTTATAGTCCTTCTTAACAAAGAACTAAATATAGTCAAAACTGAAGTAGCTTGTTACAAAAATATTTGTGTAATTTGTTCATTTTGCTTCAAAATAGTAGAGAAGCTGCCTCTTGATTCCCTAAAGAATAGACCTGATGTAAATTCAAATTTCAATCCATGAACCAGTCCTCAAGAAGCCTAAAATTAAATCATTATCCAGCTTCTGAATTTGCTCCAGGTATTCAATATTTTTAAGGCCTGAGGGGGAGAATTAACAGCCACTAGTCTGTCCTCTTGTATACAGCAGGTCACATCATTTTACCCAGAGCCAGAAATTTTTTATAAGTCTTTGAAAAATGAAACTCAGATTTCAAAATTACAAGGGGAAAAAAGGCTTGTAAGAGCATCTATGATATTTCTGCCTATTATTTTAAGATAAAAGTCTGCAAATGGACTGATTGTAGAAGAGGAGTTCTTGAGGATGAGGGATCTGACAGGCTGGGAAATGCAGCCTTTAGCTTTGAAAAGCGAGTAGACTTGGGGGGGATTTGTTGTGTCACAAACTGCTGCTCTAAGGGCAGACCAGGCGTTCACAGAAGGAGGTGGGATGTATTTTTGCATAGGGCACTGCTGTTACAGCATGAAGCCTACTTTTCTCTCCCTTTACTTCAGAAATGCACAGGAAATGGATGAAGTAAGAGGTGCATTTTACATAAAACACCCTAGAATGGTTGTTGCCGATACCTGAGAGGATCTGGCTTCTCCTTTGAAATACATGTGCTGATGTGATGTGCAGACAGGGGTGGCAGGTTCACCAACAAATGGGAATGTTCTGTTAACCCTTGTTTGGGTCACGGTGGAAAGGTCAAAAGGAGAAGGAAGGAAGAGGAGGGAGGAAGGAAAAGTGTGTGTTGCTGGTGGCTGAACAGCTCAGTGGTGTGTTCATGGTCTGGGCACAAGGACACGGTTTCTGTAGGGGAAGGAGAAGGTAACAGTGGGCTCACTTGGTAAAACATCTGATTCCTGAACTGGTGACACCTGTCCTTGCACCCTCCTGTAGGAAGGTGCAGGGCTGGGCCAGCTGAGGAGAACACATAGGAAATGGGTTTTGCCTAAAGCACAAACCGAGCTGTGCTTGTCATACAAAGGCAACATTCACAGTCACTGCATGTTTTAGGGATGTGGTTTAGTGGTGGGCTTGGCAGTGCTGGGTTAATGGTTGGACTTGATGATCTTAGAGGTCTTTTCCAACCCTAATGATTCTCTGATTCTGTTGACCCTCAGCCTTACCAGTCCTGTTTCTCAGCACAAAGAGAGAAGATCACATAGGAGACATTAAATCTTGCATTATAAAAAATGCATGGCAGATTCAAATAGGAAACAAATCACATTTTACAAGCAAATAGAAATAAAATCTGCTGAATGGCATTTAGGAGAGGGTGGGCACACAGAGCTGGTGCTGAGCATGGTGTAGGAAGGGTACTGTGCAGTGGCTCAGTGTGACCTGTGCACTTGCTGAATCCCATGTATGTGGTAGGAGCCACCTTGAACATCACACAATAGCAAGCTTTTAAACTCCTTCCATGCAGACTTGGAGCACTCTCTTAATTTATCTGTTGTCTCTCTCCTTTCATCCCTCTTTACACTTCTTGTCAGATCTTCACATCCCCTGTGGCTTCGGTTCTGCAATGATGTCACCTCAGTGGTTTCCTCAGGCTGTAGTTAAGTTCATGTCCTATAGAACATTTTCCCCAGGTCCAGCTGGATCCTGCTGTGATCCACAGGTTGTCTCCCCATTCTCTAAACAGTCTGACTTAGTACAAGGCAGATAGGTATTTTCCTACAGTAAGAAAAAATGGATGATATGGAAGTTGCAACATCCAAACAGCAGCACAGAGAAAGTTTGCTGTGGGGTTTTTTTTTGGCTCTAAGCTGGAGGTGCTGAAGATGGAGTGATAAGAATTGTGGAATCCCGATTAAAAAATAAATGCCTTTGAAAGAAATAAATGAAATAATGTTGCACTCACTGCTCAGTGATAGTGTTTGATCTCCTAGGTTTGATGATCCCGTGTGTGTGAGAGAAACAAACTGGATTGGGTGCTACAGAGAGATAAAACCACTCACTACCCCTGGAAATACCTAAAAGGCATGTAGACGTGGTGCTTAGGGACAAGGTTTAGTAGTGGACTTGGTAGTGGTAGGTTAAAGTTTGGACTTGATGATTTCAAGGGTCTTTTTCAACCTAAATAATTCTGTGATTCGATGACTCACCTTCCCAAGAGCTCCTTGCACTGTTAGTGCTGTGATCATGGACTCTGATGAGAGGAGGAGCATCAGCCCTTTCTCATGGGACAGTCTATGTCAGTAGGGAAGAGATGAGAGGGACCTACAGAGAACACCCAAATCCCAGGGAACATTTGGGAAATAACCCTTGTGGCACAAACTCCCACCGCAAATGTAGCAAACAGAATGAAAATCAACAAAAAGATGGGATTAGATTGTAAACTATCCAATTTCTTCCCTCAGCCACTGCTTTCAAGTTCCTGGTGCCTGGACAGAGTGAGAGAAGTCTGTGGTGATCCTCGAAAGGATGATAACCCTACAAATCAAGTTCTCCCACCTTCCACCTACTCTGCAGTACTTCAACTATATGGGCATTTGCCCATGGTTTGGGATGTTACCTTTGGTATAAACTGCTACCTGCATGTTTTCCAAATGGCTGAACATACTGAAATAAGGTCTCTGTTTTCTTTATAGAAAGCCATACTTCCTATTAAAGTGGTTTGCCATGATAAACTGTGCTGTAGATCTTGGAAATCAGCAGGACAGCTTCTTAAAATCAAAGAGGAGATATTAAATTAAAATTGAGCCATTTGATAACACAGAATCATGATCTGCAATGAGCTCCAGTGTGCAGAGCTCAATTCCTTACAGAATTAATAGACTGGCAGTTCTCTCACCTCTAATTTGATAATGGCTTTACTATTATGTAGTTGGATACGCTGCTGTCAACAAAATGCTACTGTACAAGATTGTTTTCTCTTTGTGATCCAAACCAACATTGGTTTATGAAGTTTTTAGACAAGAGCCTTGCAAAGACCCAGCATTGCTCGGTACTGGTTTTGGCAGCTAAAGGAGGTTATGTTTCATCCATCATTATGTTCCAAGACGCCTGCTCTTCTATGATAATTAACTGGGAGTTCCCAGATCACCTGGGCAGACATAAATGTGCAGGAGATTTCTAACAGCATCAAGCCTTTAGTCAGGCCGGTAAGTCTGAGGGCATATTTCTTGCGGTTCTGTCTGAATCTGCCCAGCTACAGAATTATATTAACCTAATCTTGATGCATTGACATCCCAGATTCTTTTCAGCCTTTTGAACGAGTCTGTTGACCATTATTCTCCCGAGGATTTATATAACAGCATGAGAAATGAGGTAGCATGGTAGTTATCACAGCGTGAGCTGTCACCTTTCTGTTCGCGGCAGTCGATGATATTTGCATCCTGGAGTGCCTGAGCGATGATCCCGTTATCCCAGCTGACAGTAAACAACTGCACCACTTCTCTGGGAAAGCAGACACGTTGGGATCTGTTAGCAGGGTGCCTGTGACTCCTGCTCCTTCACCCCCTGACACTGATAGCTTAGCACCTCTGCTGCTGTTGTGGTTGCTGCCTGCTGCTTCCGACTGGAAAACTGCAAAATTTCAATCAATGCATCAGTAAAAAGGGCAGAAAAAGATACTAAAGAGCTTCCAAAATGCTTGCAGAAGAAATGATCCATTTGACACCTCTCCTCCATTTGTCTCTCTTCACTCAAAAGTAGGAAAGGCTTTAGGGTTGGTTTGTTTTGTTTTTTTTCTAAAGGGGGGGGTTAACTCAGTTTTTCATGCTGCCTTCTTTCATGCCATACTTGTCTTACCTCTTTGAGTGTCTGCTAAGCAGCTGCAGTATTGGTGCCTGCATGGATGCTCAGGGCAGTGGGAAATGCCTGGAATTAAAGCTTCCTGTGGCTGGGGACAATCATCACACCTTTGCACTGCGCTCACCGTGGGTTCAGCTGCCCTTCCCTTGGGCAAGAACAGTGCAGGAATTCTCCTGATGCATCCAAGACCACGTGGTTCCTCTGTGGAATCATAGCCCTGTGGAATCATAGCCCTGTTTCTCTGATCACCTGGCAGCTTGTAGGACTGATGTTTTCTTTAAATTAGAAAACCAGAAGAAATGCTAAGAGGAGAGATGAAGCACAGAGAGAGCTGCTTAAGGTGATTGATGTGCTTGCAGCCACACTTCATCTTAAAGTGGTTTGCCATGATAAACTGTGCTGTAGATCTTGGGAATCAGCAGGAGAGCTTCTTAAAATCAAAGAGGACATATTAATGTGCAGCTAATAGGAAGTTTTTCAAATGTCCTTTCATCCACATAGCACATAACTCCCCTGGAAGTGTTCAAAAGGCATTTGGATGTGGCACTTGGGGACATGGTTCAGTGGCGAACAGGGCAGTGCTGAGTTAACAGCTGGACTCGATGGCCTTAGAAGGCTTTTCTGATGTTATGGTTCTATAATCAGTTTTGGGATCACTATCTGACCTACTCCTTGTGCTACACCTTTACCTTTTCTTCACACAAATTGCATTTTTTCCTGAATGTCAGTGAAGTGCTCAACAACTGCAAGTCAAGGATGATCAGACGTGGTAAAGACTCTATAAAACTGACAGGACACACAGATCCCTTTATTTTCAAAAACTTGTAGCAGAGGTATACTGCATGTAGGTGCCTTGTGTTTTGGGATATCTTATATAGTTACATCCTCTTATACAAGGTGCCCCAAAACACACGGTGATTGTTCTCTAAATGTTTCCCAGATTTATGAGGTTATATTTGCTTTACACTCTGAGTGAAAGGAAACAGCATTTTATCTATGACTTGTATAGATGTGGCTCTCTTGCCTATGGAATTCCCCCAGGAGCAGATGCATTGGTGCCCAAACACCCTTGAAAGGTGTTTGCTCAGAACAGGGATTTTGATACAAAAAGCTGCATAAAAGGACCCTGAAATCTTTCAGTTGGTTTACAACGAAGCTCACTGCCTGGGATATTTCACCTCCTGGTTTTACAGTCCCACTGGAAAGCTGAGGAGCAGGAACCCTGGTTCTCAGTGCCTCCAGAAGCAGCTCAGCTCCTCCTCAGAGCCAGTTTCCCACCCGGTACAAGCAGAGCTTCCAACACTGTGTGTGCAGGAGGCACCATCAGCCACCAGAGCTGACACCACGGTTCAGTCACTGCCAGCAGGATAAGGAGAGGTGGAGGATTCTTTGGAGAAGCTGTTGATGTCTCCCAGGCAATGCTGACAAAACCACACTGCCTCTAATTGGCTCCACTACAAATATTTACAGCTGTGAAAAGAAGTTTGCAGATCCCACCACGGTAGCCATGGCTGCCTATCTTTTTAGCTGCTGTTGTGCTGGTGAGAAACATGAATAGGTTGCAAGAATCACTCCCTGGCTTTGTAGCAGGAACACTTGCTGACCCAAATGTAGAAGCCAATTAAGCTCCAAAGCTTCTGTGTGTTTTTCTGGTAAGACTTGCCATTTGTTCTATTTATTAGCAAAAAAAACCCCCACAAAACAACCCTAAAAACAACCAGCAAACCCCTGATGAGGGGCTACAACAAATCCAAGGCTTGTTACCATTTATATTGGTTGTATATAAATAAAATATTATGTTCAAATATAATACCGATGTATTACTCTATGGATTTGAATTCCCGGGCTGACAATGTCTGTTTGCAGGCCTGTGTACTCAATCAACCCCTTGAAGCAGAAATGTTGATGCAATATGTTCTAATATTTGTTCTGAAATTGCCTTTCAGATTGAATGTGTACTTATTCCTGATGGGAGGAAGGCAAGGAGATGGAGCCGGGCTCTTCCCAGAGGAATCCAGTGGCAGGACAAGATGTAATGGATACAAATAGAAATACTGGAAATGGCTTTTAAATCTAAGAAACTATTTCTTACTTTGTCTGCACATGCCCTGGTGCACCAGACTGAACACTCCTTTTGTGAGTTCAATGGGAGTCACATTATGCCTGTCAGATTTTGCTTTTCAGGAAGTGAAAACAGTTATCCATGTACATTTTAATCAGAACTCTGCCTGTTTCTGGTCGTGTGTTCCAATGGAAAAAGGTCAGGCTTTAAACTGACAGAGGACAGGTTTAGATTGGATGTTAGAAAGAAATTCTTCCCTGTGAGGGTGGGGAGGCCCTGGCACAGGTTGCCCAGACAAGCTGTGGCTGCCCCTTGATCTCTGGAAGTGTCCAAAGCCAGGCAGAACAGGGCTTGGAGCAACCTGGGCTAGTGGAAGGTGTCCCTGGGTTGGAACTGGATGATCTTTAAGGTCCCTTCCAACCAAAACCATTCTATGATCATGATTCTATGAAATTACTTGATCTGCTTTCAAGATTCTGAAATAAGGCCTCTTTTCTAATAGTCGAATGCCCTGGAGGTTGTTATTCCTTCCACACTTCAGATTTCAGAGAAATGCCATTTTTCAGGGGTGAAAATCCAGACTGCACAGTTGCTCGGCAAACTTAAGAGCTTTGCTTTCTAGTCAAGGACCATCAGCCTGAATGTTTACATGAGTTTGTCACAGGCACTGTGAAAAGCAAGATTTCACATTGACATTTGGGGCTGAAGGTGTTTCCTCTCGATCAGACACAATGTGGGCTGCTGCATTGTGCTGGTATTGTCTCTTCGTTTTCCAGTCACTTCTTGAAAGTGGCTCATGAATGCACAGTGAGTTATTAACATCTGCTTACTTTCAACATGAGGTTTGTTCTGCTTGGATGGGCTTTACTTACCCTAGTTAGTGGTTAGTGCTGTCAGTGTTGAGTCTTGAGCTGTGACTGATGCTGCTGACACCTTCAGACACGGCATAATGGGGCCACTCAGGAGAGCTTTCTGTAAATACACAAAATAGCCTCAGAGAGAAAATTAAAGACAAAGCTGATGTGTTGGGTTTGTATGTCAGCAACCTGGCAGGAGAGATTTCAGTAGTGATTTAGGGTGCATGTACTCCGGGAAATTGTGAATTAGGGTTTAAGAGGTGATGAATTATCCAAAAGCTGCATGTGTAAGCAAATGTGATTTTGGTGGTGACTCAGGGCAAGGACAAATGAGATCATGGTGACAAATATCTCATTGACAAATTAACAAGTTTGCACTCCATTTTCCCCTAAAGTTCTATTAAACTATTAGCATGTCTTATGGCGTTGGAAGAGTTGTGCATTTTCTCACAGAACCATGATTTTGCCTCCACCACAAGACGTTGTATTTAGTTACAAGGGTTGATTCTTTCCTTTGTCTCTTGGGCCATATATTCTGTAGGTAGCACACAAAAAACTTTGGGAACATATAAAAATCATAAGTTTCTTTCTTATTTAATTTCTTTCATTGTTCTTATGATCTCTTTATTAATGGTGCTATGTTCTAGACTCTTTCTTCCTCTGCCTTAAATTCATTCCATTTTGAATCAAGGCTTAAATGATATTTTTGACTAGAGGGGCTCCAAATGACTCTTGCTGCTGGAAATCTTAAACCATCCTGTTACTGTAAGTTGAAATAGAAAGCAGTTTGACTCAAGGGAGGACATGTCTTGATGCAATCTTTGTTGGTCTTAAACTGGTGCAGGAGAACGAGACATCATCTCTCTCAGCTGCATTTGGTTGCATGTTCTTTGTGAGGAACATCCCATCTGTCTACTAAAGGTAATTCCCTTTCTGTCCCATTTTATTTGCTCTGGCTGAGGTATTTAATCACTACTCAGTAAATCCCAATTCTGTTGACAAGTCTACATACCAACATGTTCAATAAATTCCCTTCTTACCACAAGCAGATGCATGTGATTATATGAGAAGGATGTATGAGCAGCCTTCAATCACTAGCTTTTAATTTTCTCCTGACATTTGTGAAAACTGCCCTGTGGTGCTGAGTTGGACTTTACAATCTGCTGCCTTTTTATGGTAATACCTGTTTTACACTCACACATGAAAGGTTCCAACATTGGTAGAATTGTTTTACTCAGGCTGCCTTTCCACCAGACCAAGTCATTATTCATTCACCTATTCCTCCACGTGCCCCTCTGTCATGTTTTGGTGTCATTAACTCATATCTTACATGCCCAGACAAGCCCTATCACCTCCAATTTCCTTTGTTCCTTTTTCCTCTAATTGGGTAGCTGCTTCTTCCAGAGTGATTTCATAGATCCTGCTTCAGTGCTGCACCAATTTCTTTCAAGTACCTCTGCCTGTGCTCTGTGCCTCGTGTAGAGTCTCACTGATCTCAATCTTAATTTCTAATATATATTGTTAATCAACACTGCTGCTTTTTGTCAGCTGACATTCCATTCCACTGGAAAGTTCCTTTTCTGATTTTGAATGTTTGACTCCACTCTGCTGTTTCATAGGGTTGTTTTGTGGTGGTTATTTTTCCTAGGGTGTATCTAGAAGTAATACCATACCACGACATGCTGCTTGAGCTTTCACCCATCCATGACTCCCATGTTTACATTTCTCCCACAATGAGGTCAGGTCACTGTGTGGCAAGCCTGGATGGACACCAAGTGAAAAGGAATGCTGTGGGTGATGATAATTTCTCCCAGCTCCATGGCCACAGCTGGCAGTCCTGCAGCAATGCAGCTCTGCAATCTCTGCAGGTCTGCAATTCTCACTGTGCAGGATGAGCATGACAAGAGCCTGATGGATTTATCTCACAGATTTAGTCAGAAGGCAAGACCAGTCGCAGGTTTCCCTTTAACACACTGTAACAATCCAGTAATAAATCCAACCTGATACACTTCAGCATCCAATTTCCTTAAGGCACTTTCTCCAGGAAGGTGACATTTGCTCCTTGGAAAGAGGCAGTTCTGGGGTTACTAGAAAACATTATATATGTTTGTGAGAAACCTCCCTGGGGATGTGTAGGAGTTGAATTTAAGGTCAGTTCCTGTCCTACATCCTTGAGATTCAAAACCTTGTGCCCAGCTTCGTGCCCTGTTGATCCTGACCTTGCTTTGCTACATCTTCCTGTCTTGATCTTGACTCTGCCACATCCCTACAGGTTTCCCAGCTCATCCAGGTGCTTGGATGGTGATGACTGTTGTTATTGGACCTGTTTTGCTCTCCTTGCTCAATGAGGGACTGTATTTTTGGGGAGGGCAACACCTTGCCTGCCTTTCTGCCACCCTCAGCTCCTGGCCCACCTTCCTGTGTGGGGTTCCCCCGCTAATGCTGCTCCCTGACAGTGGGATGGTGGATGGGCCATCTCTCCTTTTTGGCTGGAAATCAGGAATCACTAGAGGTAGATGCTGTAGTGCAGAATAATTCCACATTTACTGCTGTCGTTTTTCCCAGTAGGAATCTCCTTGGTATGGAAACTGTTCACTGACACATTTCAAATTACTGTGAGATAAAGAGAATGTTAATGGCCTATTTCATGATATACATGTTTCCTATACAATCTGTATAAGTGGTTAATGTTTGTTCTACCTATTGCCATGTATTGGTGTTGCTCCCAAACCCCTTTCAACCTCTCAAACTTTTACACCAGCAAGCTTATTTTGAGTTGTATCCTAAATAAGAAGTGAGAATCTTTTAGGATTAGACTCCTCTTGCTCTTTTCCCTTTGGTGACTGATAAAGAGAATGACTTTTTGTATTTGAAGCAACATTTTCATCAGCATCTAATTCATCCTGAGAAATATTTCAGGGTAGTGATATCACAACTGAGGGAAAGCTCAGTAAGTAACTCCATCCCTGATTTTTGAGGATTTTACTCTTTATAGAGTGATTTGCAAACAGTTCAATATGGCCTCAGCAAATTGAGTTGTTTGCTTGTTTAATTTGGTTTTGGGTTTTTTTTATGTTAATGTGTGAGAACATGATCCTCACAGACTGTCTCACTCATCCTTTGGGTGGATCAGATTTACTATTTTGGGCATGTCCAAAAGGGAAAAACCAGAGATGTTAAAGAACAGAACATTACCCAGCAGTCACATTGCAGAGGTGTTATCTCAAATCAGCTTTCAATATTTAGGATGGAGATGGCTTTATTTCACAGCTGTCACAGAGTGTTAAGAGACTACTCTGAGCACTGTCTTAGGAATGACCTTACTCAATGGCAGTTAATTAAGGGCTGGCTGGCACAAAATATCTGACTCCTTTGCTGTCAAAATATGAGGTCTGTGTGTAGGATTTATTTCAATGAAAATTCCCTGGTGTCCCAGAGAGTTAATTGTAGGATTCAAGCTTTTCTTGGGGTGGTACTTCCCTGAAGATAAAAACAACCAAGCACCCAATCTTCTAAACACTCACATTCATGGACTTTATTTATTCTAAATGCCAAATATGTACAATGATTTTCTCTCTAAAACTGCTTGTCTCTTTTTCTGTTACAAAAGAAATACAGAGAATTAGATCAAGCTGGATTTTGCATGGCTAAAATAATGGGAAGTGAACCCAGCTTTCTCATTCATAATAACAACAGAAGATTCATAAACTTTGATTTCGACAGACAGAGAAGGAATCTTGATCGTGGAAGGAATGGAGCACTCAGGCTCTGAACTCCTGGCTCAGGTGGGTGCATGACCCTCTTGTTCTCAGCCAGGTCATGTTCTCTACCTTCTACATGATCCACTGTCATTGCCACTTCTCCTGTGGTGTGCCCTTTGTTCCACAGCAGTCTCGAAGAAGAATGAGATGGCAAATCATGGAATGGTTTGGGTTGGAAGGGAACTTAAATCTCATCCAGTCCCACCCCCTGCCATGGGCAGGGACACCTTCCACTAGCCCAGGTTGCTCCAAGCCCTGTCCAACCTGGCCTTGGACACTTCCAGGGATGGGGCAGCCACAGCTTCTCTGGGCAACCTGTGCCAGGGCCTCACCACCCTCACGGGGAAGAATTTCTTTCTAATACCCAATCTAAATTTACCCTCCATTCACATGATGCAACTTGGTACTTCTGTTGTGATTGAGTCGTGATGTTGTCTTGAATTTTTAGATGTGCTAAAAATCTCTGAAATCTCACTGAGGCAAGACCACAAGGAATGGCAGTGGAATTTAATAACTCAGACAGGAATTTAAAAACCTCTGAAGGCAATTCTGAATTATTCTGAGTTTGGTGAAGATCATCTCATCTCGCAACACCAGGGCTTCTCTGTCTTTATTTACGAGACATCCAAATAAATACACTTCAGTGCACAGTTGGCTCTTAGTAACTTTCCAAGCAACATGATCTTGATCTTGTAAAATAATTCTTTTATTCTCTTTTTTCTTCTTTAAGAAAACTTTGTGAGTGTGTTATTGAAACTAAAGCTCATTGTGGGTCTTCAGAAAGCAGAGAGAAAAGTTTCTGAAAAGCCAATGCCAAGTGGAGGCATTTCACAGAAATACAGAGAGGCCTTTGCAATAGAGCCTTGCTTCCTGCAGGGAAGTAATCCTGGGAACCAGTGAAAAGGAGCATGTTTTACAAACCACAGGAGAGAAATCAATACAAGAGTCAGTGTGAAAACCAACAGCAAATTTTTTCTGACTCAGTTATCGAAGCAAGGCCAACAACAATATTATTTGAGACGACAGGATGGTGTGTGAGCAGTACATGAAGAGATGGCATTTTCCACCTAATGGAATCAAATTGTGTTTCTGCTCCTGCAGCTGAGTTTCTGGAAACACACATTAAAAAGCGAGCCTGGTAGGAGAATGCTGAACCAGGTCCTGAGCTTTTTAGAAGACAGTGTGTTTGAGATCAGATCCTTAAAATCAGTAACCATGGAATATGATCCACTTCATTGTCATGGTGATGTAAAACACGTCTGGGTCTTGTCTTTGGTACCTCCCCTTCTGTGCCCAACAACCCCTGTGCTGGTGTCACAATTTGAGCTACAGATCTCTGCACAGATGTGCTGTAATTATTTCATTTGTGAATCATTTCGTCTCATCTCTCAGACTAATCATCTCTCCAGCTATTTATAGACTGCAGCTGCCAACTGGAAAACCAGCAAACATGGGAATGGTAGAGAAAAAACAGATTTTTCTTAAGTGCCTGTGGGCTGCAACTGAATGTTTTAACTGATCTTGAGGTAGTTGTTTCTTTGAAGCACAGTTTTCCTGCCAAGCAAGAGTTTGTGGTAACACCACAATAACCCCCACTTCAAAATATAATGTGTAAGTTATCCTTCCTTTGATATCATATATTTCCTTACTTTTCTGTGCGTTAATCTTCATTTAATGAGAATTTTTACTGATCTGAAGAGAATCACACAGAGGAGCAGCAATTAAAGAATTTTCCTCCATCAGTGGAGTTGATGGGAAAATTCAAACACAAGGAGGTTTTTTTTCTTCTGACTGTTTCAAGACTACTCCTTGTATTTGGCAGGAAGGTAGTGGAATTTATACATAAGTGTTACATCAAAATGCCTTGCATGCTACATCCTCCTAATGAAACTGTAAGAGAGTGCTTCTGTTTTTAGCTGTGGGAAACTAATTTCAGGGTCAGGGCCTGAAAATTACAGTTTTTAACCACTAATCATAGAAGCATTGAAAATTCCAGAATGGTTTGGATTAGAAGGGACCTTAAAGATCATCCAGTTCCAACCCCCTGCCATGGGCAGGGACACCTTCCACTGCCCCGGGTTGCTCCAAGCCCTGTCCAACCTGGCCTTGGACACTTCCAGGTTTGGGGCAGCCACAGCTTCTCTGGCAACCTGTACCAGAGCCCAACCACCCTCACAGTGAAGAATTTCTTCCTAATATCTGATCTAACCCTGCCCTCTGTCACAGTGTGAAGCCATTCCTCCTTTTCTTATCACTCCGTGTCCTCATGAAAAGTCCCTCTTCAGCTCTCTCGGATTCTCTTTAGGCACTGGAAGGTGCTCTGAGGTCTCTCCACTTCCTTCACTTCTCCAGGCTGAACAGCCCCAACTGAAAAATCCAGAGTTTGAAAGTTCCCTTTTCTGTTTTCTGAAATCTCTGCCAGTCTCTGTCACGAGTTCAGATTTTCCTTGGCAAGTTTTGGAAGCTCTGCCCTGTGCACTAAATGAGCACCAGGTCTTATTTTTAACCTTTACTTCTAAAACTGGAAGGGATAATCAACATTATTTCCATTGTTTGTGTTGCTTGAACAACTAGTAAGGGAATCAGACTCAGTTCCCTTTCTATGTTTGACTTTCCATTGCTTTCACTACTGAGTGACAAAGGCAAGAAATAACCAAATCTTCACACACTTGCAGTTAGAAGAGCAGATAAAAAATGATTTATGGTCTTCTAGAAACTTCTTTTTCTTACTGACACAAAAGCTTGGTACTTATCACAGGATCACATGCTGAGCTGGAAGGGACTCAGGGGTCCTCAAGTCCAGATACCTAATTAGCTCTGTACTTGTTTGCCAGATAAGGTGGATAAGACAGAGACTGGCTCTGGGATCAAGATTTCTGTGAAAAGTCCTTGGAAATGCAGTCCCAGACAACAGATATACCTCAAGAAGCTAACTCTTTTTGTTTGAGGTGACGCCCTGCTTAAAGCAGACTTAATGTTTCTCTGTACTCTACTTCTCCCAAAGAGTTTGGTAGTGGGCAGGACTTACTACCAATAAATGTGGGCAGCTTCAGATCCCTGGTGACATCACCACCATTTCTGTTTTTACCTTGAGACACCACCACTGGGCTGATGAGTCAAACCAACAGAGAGGTGAACTAAATTCATGTGAAATTCCCGGCTGAGGCAAAACCTTGAACTCAGCTTTATAACCCGGCCCTTTCTCCCTGCTGCTGTTTTCATTTCTGCCTCTACAAGGTGCCTGCTCGTGTTGGGCTGGATCAGCTGATGGCTTTCTAGGCACTGATTAATGACCTCCTGCCTGACTGCAGGCACAGCAAAGTCATTTACTCTGCTAACTGAAAATCCAGTGCTGTGCCACAACACCTACTGGGCTCTTCTTTCACTCAGAAGCTGTCTAGAAGTTGTCACAACTTGGTGTTCTGACTGGGGGACATGTAAGGTGGAATCCATTTGTCCCAAATTTAGGAACTTAAAATGTAAATGTCAATTTTTAAGCTCACTTTAGAGTCAGAGAAGGCAGTTTCTCTTATTCTAACGCAGGTGATGTTGGAGAAATCAACCCAATCAGCTCTAGAGGTAACTATTTATTCCAGCGACTGTAAAATAAGTCTGTAGTGAACAATTTTTTAAAGATTAATAAGTTATCTATGCTATTAGTTTTCCTTGATGGTCATATCTGAATCCTTCAGGAAAGATATGTGGAAAAAAGTCACCTGTGGATGAAAACCTTTTTTGTTTAAAACCTTCTTGGTAGGCAGTGGAGATACATGTGCCTTTTGTTCATCCCCTTTTCCAACCAAAGGTGATCATAGTTTTATCTATTCCTTCTGCAGACCAAAACACTGTCTCCCCATCTATTTAAGGAATAACACAGTAGGGGAAGGAAGATTTGACCAATTTCTTTCTTCTGTGTGTATGAACATGGAATAAGATCCACAAACTCTAATGATGCTCTCAACATTTCTCTTCCTGTAGTGATGCTCAGTAGTTTGCTGCTTCATTGCTTATTCATGGAAAGGAGTGTTACATTCAATATGTAAGATTAAAATACATCAACATATTTATAAATTAATAACTCAATAAATTTTTAAAATAAACCAACAAAAATAAATGTAAAAAAAATTACAAAAAATCATGAGTTGCAAACTGTATCTTTATTTTTAAAGGCGTTGTGGATCAATAGCTTTCACACAGTCATGTTGCTGTACCAAATTATCAGGCTGTTTCCTGCTTTAAATATTATTCCTGAGTTACTATTAATAGTTTTATTCATCAGAGAGAACCAACCCAGGCAAGTGTTGGTTAGTTGTGCCCTGAGAAATGGGAATGAGCAGGGCACACATGTGCTGCCTGTGTTTCTTAGTGAGTAAAGGTTTATCCCCTCCTACGTGACACAAATGAGAAGATGAAGATGCTCTTTAAATAAATGAAGGGTCTGCCTGGAAGGATTGTCCATCCAGCATCCCACTAAACACTTCTGTGTCCTTAAAGCTGGTAACTATGCCCAAAGGATGTGCAAGAAAGATCAGGGAAATGTGTGACATCAAACTTAGGGATGCAGCAACTCCTTAATTTTTTTTTTTTCAGCTTGTAGAAGGTTACCTTTATTTTTCAGTGTAGTGAGAACATGTCCACTCTTCACACCTTCACAAGGCTGAACACCACCCATGGTATCCTGAACCATGTGCCAGCTTTCTACCATGTGTCTGCCAAAAGCCTGCTCCAGGTGCCTGTAGCAGTGCTTATTGCTGAAGATCCACCTTATTTCTTCCTTCCATTGAACCAGCTCAAGACTGGGAATCACCCGAGTGAATGTAGATCTCCCTAACTCAGATATTCAGGTTCCTTGACAGTAAAGGACTGATCAGCACCACCAGCAACTTCTGGGGTGTGATTTATCTCAGTGTAGATGTAGAAAACAGGTCAACAAAATGGGTCTGTAAATGTTTCACTATAAACTCACTGTCTGCCCAGTTATCTTCTCGATGTGCTGGGAAAGAAGAGCAACAGGCAGAGGAGTTGGGATAAATGGCCATGTACCTGTGTCCCTCAGCTAGGCAGCAAACCACAGACTGATTCTGATCCAACCAAAGAAAGGTAAAGTGTATTTAGATATTAATCACATTTGAGGACAAAGGTTAATGTGTGAAAAATTAGAAAAATTACAATTTAGCTCCTAATTTGAGTAACCAGTCCACCCAACCTTTGGTTGATGCTGTTTGCTGCTATGTTGGCTCTTTGACATACTGACTCTTACGAGTCAACAGTCTTCCTGTTGCCTTTGCAGAATTTGATTCTTACCAACATTATTATCAAGGGCTTCTGTGGCATTTTATTGCTCGTATCTTGTCCCTTTGGTTTGCTGTCTTTAGCAGCCAGCTGTGCCCCTGCCTCCAGGGATGCTGAGAAACTGCAAGGAAAGAAAATCAGTGGGAAGGAGCTGTACTGGAAACAAAGCTTTCCTGGGAAACAGATACCAGGGTAGATTCTGGTCTGTGCTGGGCATGCAGGAAGGTTTACACACAGAAGGCAGGGATGGACATCCTCAGTACAATTTCTGTGAGTGTCCCTGCCTCAGCTTCCCCAGTGCAACTGAACAGTCACTCAGAGATTTATGAGGTGAAAAGAACTGGGAAAAAGAGCACACTTGAATATGTGTATAGTCCAGACAGTCATCTTCAGCAACCTCATTCAGTTTGTCAGTTGAACCAGGGCTTTAAGTTTGCAGAGCTGCTGATGACCCCTGTACTCAGCACTGGTATCCTGGGTTCAGTTTTGGGGTCTTCACTACAAAAAAGACACTGAGGTGCTGGAGAGTGTCCCTGGAAGAACAGAAGATCCGGGAAAGGGTCTGGAGCACAAGTCTGATGAGGAGCAGCTGACAGTTTTCAGCCTGGAGAAAAGGAGGCTCAGGAGAGTCTTTCTAGCTGGAATATTAGTGCTGTGTTTTGAATTTAGTGTGAGGATAATGTTGATACCACACTGATGTTTTGGCTGGTGCTGAGCTGTGCTCACCCAAAGTCGAGGAGTTTTCAGTGTCTCATGTTCTGCCAGTGAGGAGCTACATGAGGAGCTGTGGGGACAGCGTGGCCAGGACAGGTCACCTGAGGTGGCCAAAGGGATGTTCCACACCAGGGAACATCATACCCAGCATATAAACTGGGAGGATTGGCTGGGAGCTGCCTATCAGTGCCTGGGGAAGTTCTGGGCATTGGTCAATGGGTGGGGAGAAATCGTGTTGAGCATCACTTGTTTTTCTTGGGGTTCATTTCTCCCTCTCTTCTTTTCATTACAACAAGAACAACAAAACAAATAATAACCATAATAATGTATTTAAATATTGTTTGATACTATTATAATACAAGATATAATCATATTATTATATACTACTACAATATGGTATATTTTATATTATAGTATCATTATAATATGATATGAAAAAATGGTGTGACAATTTATATCGTATAATACAATATATTTTATTATTATTGTTATTATTATTATTTTATTGTTATTATTATTATTTTATTATTATTATTATATTATTTTACTGTATTTTGGACTGTTCTTGTCTGAACCTGTGAGTTTTACTTTTAGGAGACACACACACACACACACACACACACACAGAGAAGCCATGTGGTAGTTAGCTGCTGGTTGGGGTTAATCCATGATAGTCCTTTGTAGTGCTACAGGAGGTGAAGAATGAATATTTTCACACTGTGAGTTCACACAGCATCTCCCAGAAATACTCAACGTATTTTCACTGAACTTGAAGCCCATGTAAAAATAGGCCTTGCTTTGAGGGCTGGCTGAATACTTGAAATTCCCTGCAGTTCAGTTATGGTTCGTATTCAGAAATATTTGCAAACATCCAAGGGACACCTGAGATTATTCACATAAAACTGATGCACTGTAATTTTCCCTGTTTTTCACTGAAGCTCTCGGAACACTCAACAAGCAATTATGATTCAAACACCCCGTTGTTTGACATCAGTGTTCTCAGTTAGGAACTTTGGATCTGACCTGACCCAGATGGAGTAAAAGGGCTCTTTTCTGTCGAAGATGTCATGTTGATTTTTGTGTGATGAGGATCTGATCTTGGTGAAACAGTTACTACATGGAGGGCTCAGAGAGATCTCCTGCAAACTCCAAAACCCAGTTGGGCTGTGTGGAAGGGGTCTGAAAGCAGAGGCTGGGGTAGTAAAAAGGTCCAGACCAAAATTATTTTCCCTCATCACTCAGAGAGAGAAAGCAAGAGCATGGCAGGGATATAACCCTGAGCTAAGGACAACCTGATCTAGTGAAAGACACCCCTGACTGTGGCAGGGGAGTTGGACTAGGTGGTCTTTAAAGGTCCTTTATGACCCAAACAATGCTGATCTATGATCCTGTGCCTGGGTTAGGACTAGGGAAGGTTTGGTTGTCCTCACCTCAGCTGCCTTATTGATGGGCAGATTCTGGTGTTAGATGATTATTAGACTTATCTTGCAGCCAGTAAAGGAAGTCACAAGTATGTTCTTAGTCAGATAGTGAAGCTGGGTCTTATGGTGTGAAAGAGGAGGAGTTTCTGGCTCCCACCCCAACTGGGGACAGTCCAGACTGCTCTGCCTCAGGGTCCTCCCTCAATCCTTGCGGTGCTGCCTCACTCCTTATGTTGGTCACAGAGCTGGGCCAGGGATCTTTCCAGAGGAGAGACCACAAGTGAACCTGAACGTGGAATTCTTTCTGGTTTGTAGCTGAACCCTTTCTCAGTGTAATTCCTCCCTATTTCAGAGAGAATTCATGGTGGTAAGTAGTTTCTCTGAGTCTGTGAGACCTTACATAGATCTATTAAGATGAGAAAACCTTACTCAGCTTTAGACACTTGTATTTACATTTTTATGTACCCTCAGATTATTTTGGTGTATATAGAGAAATGCATTACAAAAATTAAAGATTAAATAAAATCGGTACATTTTTGAATATAGTCATTCTTAATGCATTTGTGTTCATATGATCAGGTAAGTTTAAGTTAACTTGACAAGAAGCAGCTACCAGTCTTGCTGCTTTTTATCATGTCACATGACTTTAAAAGCACATTAAGGTCATGTTCTCTAATGAATTGTTGTGTTACATGTTTCTGTGTGGTTATCAGTAGGACAAAAGTGTTTCTTTCACTTTCATAGGTCTTGTGTGAGGTGGCTTTTAATGTGTTTTTGTTTGCCCACCTTTTGAAGTGCTCACTTAAGCTGGCACACTCCAAAGGGTTAACATTAAAGATTTTCTTCTCCTTTAAAGAGACCAAAAAAAAAAAAAAAAAAGGTCGAAAATGAGTGACTTTAACTAAATTGTGGTAGAGATTGAATTAATCACATTTTAAATGTCCAAAAATTGTTCACCTGTTTCTTGAAGGGTCCATCAGTTCTAGGCAACAGGTACCTCCCAGATGGTTCTTCAGCTCATTTCAGAGCAGGCATCCAAAATCTGATGAGCTGCTCTTCCAAAATGCTTGTTTTGTCCTCTGACTCCTGACAGTGTGGGGGTTGTACAGCCTGTCACAGACACCTAAATATTTAGTTTAGGAAGCAGTATGGATTTCTAAACTGTGTTGTAAGTGTATAATGTATATATAATGTGGGATTTAAGGGATAGTCAAAACCTATTTTATGGAAGGCAGATGTCAGGGAGGACCAGTGCACAGCACCTAAACCAGCACTTAAACTTGTGTGTAACTGTCCCATCCATTAATTCTGACTCATAAAGCTAAGAACAGGCCTAGGATGGTCTTAACTTCTCTTGGGCAATAAAACAATCACTCTTTCCATGCAGTCACAGCAGAGTGCAGAGCAGCAATGCCAGCCCTAGACCAAAATATTTATAAGTATTGTTAAATATTTTTAAATCACTGTTGATGTTTTTGTACAACCACAGATGTTTTTGTACAACCAGCTAAGATTAAACTGATGATGATCAGTCTACCAGCAAAAGAAGTTTGGAGTGAGAATTACTGTTCCTGGAACAGTTTTGGTGTATTCATTCATATTTTTATAGGGATCTTGGGAATTTTTACTCCTGCTGAACTGCTAAAGAAGCTCTTAACTCAGGAAAGGTTGTTTTCTTCACACTGTTTATGGCAGTTCTTTTCCATGAGAAAAGAATCAGTGAATGAGTGAATCAGGGTCACTGTAGATTGTGGCAAAGAGGGATGGATTATCATTAATGTCTGCATTAGCTTGGCAGGTGAGACAGGTTCAAATATGAAACCTATGGGATCATAGTACACTTTCAGACAGAATCATTATCATTGCAAAACATCACAACATCACTTTTCCTTCATTCTCCAAGAACTGGGTAGGGCATTTCCAGTTATTTGGCACATCCACCCTGTAGTCACAGAGAAGGACTAAACAAGATGAACATAAATGGTTTCTGGACATCACATTTCCCCACAGACAGTGAGGAAGGTTCCTCAAAGAAGATACTGTCCCCCAGCAGTGATTAACTGGTTCTAGAGTGTCCTAGAGGAAACTGGAGCCTGGAGGAGAGAAGGCTTTGGAGGGAATTCTTGCTGTCTCCAGCTGCCTTATTGGAGGCTACAGAGAAGGAAGAACCAGGCGCTTCTTGGAAGTAAATGGCAAAAGGAAAAGAGGCAAGGGATGGACAGTGTTTCTTGGTGCCATTTCCATGTATGTTTTCCACTGAATTTAATGTCTCTTGAGTTTTTAAGTCCATTTCCTGGAGCATACCGTAAATATCCTTGCCTTCTTTCTTTTCTCTGATTTAAAGTGATTTATAAGTCATTTGCAAACTGAAGGTTCTGCGTCTGACACCCACTTTGAAAATGCCTGAAATAAAAGGTTTGTTTGCAATCACAGATCTTACTATGATTAATGCATCAAAGCATGGCTGGGAATTGCCTCAGTACCATTTAAGTACTCTTCAAAGCAAAGGTACAGACTGAAAGTTAAGAGGTTTCTCTCCCTTTGTACATCTTTGTATGTGTTTATCTAACTCCAATGGAAAGGGCTTAGTGGATTTGCTTTTCTCATCCACTCCTGCACTGTCAGCTAAAGAAAAATTCCTCTGGGGAAACATCTTTTGATATTCGTGAAAGATAAGTTTGTCTTGTAAAGGAATTAGCATTGTAAACATCCTTACAAATGTTTGATATGTGATACTGCTAAAGAAGTACTGTAATCTAAGCCAACATTATGTTTGGATCCTGAATGTGTTTGCAGGCTAGATGGGATGTGCAGAGCAAGGGCTTGGGAAAGACCACCCAAGTTAGGACTGAGAAATGCTGCACATGATTTGGGAATGACTCCCACAAACAAGGGTTTGAAGAAAAGCATTGCATCCAGCAAGGACACAAATAACAAAATTACTGGATAAGTCATCCATTTGCTGCAGTGAATTCAGGGAAGGCCAGGAAGGAGCATCTCCATCAAACTGCAGGGATCTGAAAGGGGGGGTGGGGAGAGAACCAGGTCTCTGAGATATCCCTTTTAGAGAAGCTCCAAGGGCATCTTTTTGATCTCTTTGTGGCTTCAGCCGTGCCTTAACCTCCGGCTCAGTGGCTTTTGGGTCTAATGGCAGATCCTAAAAGGTAATGTTTTTGTTTCCACACTTTCTCATTGTGTGTGTGAAGGCTGATCTTACTGTGGGCAACAGAACACAAGATTGATTGACATCTGGTGCCATATCTGATATACCTTTAGGGCATACTTAACACATCAAGTGTTTCTTCCCCAGTCTATTCCAATTTTTCATCCCTTAGCTAAATTTCTGTAAAATGCCTCACAATTGCAGCTGCAGTAGGAATTTCCCTTTGTGTTATTATTGTTACAATGACAAAAAAGAAAAAAGGTAAATGGATCATACCAACACTAAGACACCATGCTGGAAAAGAAATTGAATCCCTTGTTCACTTTGGATGCCACAAAGAATGGTTGTGGGTCTGGAAACAAATCTAGAAGGCTTTATTTTGGAGAGAGAAACCAAAGTTGAAGGGACAATCTGCTTAGACAGTAATTGTGATATGGTCCATAATCCAGATATCAATCTCAGTGCCTCAAGTGATTCGATCACATGTGTGAACACAGCATGGGCATAATTTAGGCTTTATTTACCCTGGAGCCTAAGTCAGCCTGCTTGTGCTGTTCATCCAGAAACTGGGCTTACATTCCCTTTGCTCTCTGGATATGCTCTCCATGCTATTTCAGCACCACAAATGCCTTGTTAAGCAGGAGAATGCAATCTGTCTCCATGCAAGAAACCAGCAGAGCAGGATCACAGCAGAAAATTGCGGTGTGGGAAAGAGCAAACAAACCTGGGCACACTGACCCCAGTCTAATCACCCCATGTCACTCCAGAGAGTGCCTCCTCCTCCTCAATTCATCACAGGGACAAGCAGAATAAAAATACTGCTGCAGGAATATAGAAGTCAAGTTGTTCCCTTCTTCTGCTTCTTCCCTGGCACACTGCTTAGAAGAGAAAAGGAGCTGGAATACTGCCAAGTGTCACTGCAGGGAGGAGCCCTCAGCTGGCACAGGGCCTGCAGAATGTTTCCTACAACCTGTTCTTTTTTTCTAATGGGATTCATCTTCCCTAACCTTCACCATCCAATAATTAGGCATCTGATCTAAGCCAGTCATTATGTGTCTCTGGAGTCGATGGCAGAGGGGTTGAATGAATCGCCCTCTGGGGTTACTTGTCTCTGTGTGTTGACAACAGAGTCAGCCTAAAAGACTGGCTTAGAACAGACAGCAAACTTCTTGGCAGCTAAAATTAAATTAGATGAGTCCCAGCATCAGCTGCACTCGGGTGACTGGCAGACTGACTCACAGCTCACTACGGTGCTTTGAATGCTCAACAGGAGCTGTGTACTTCTGGCTCTGGGATCACTGTGTTCATCCTTAGCTCTGGAAAGTCTGGATTAATATATTTTCTCTTGATACACTGGAACAGGTTGCCCAAGTTGTGGTTGACTCACCCCTGGAAGTGTTCAAGGCCAGGATGGACGAGACAACCTGGACTAGTGGAAGATTCCCTACCCATGGCAGGGGGGTTGGAAATGCCTGATGTTTGAGGTCCCTTCTAGCCCAAATCATTCTGTGATTCTATTATTTCATGACGTGTAATTTTTGGGACAGCTAATCAGATCCACAAGTAAATCAGGAAATAATGATGGATGTATTATGATCATATGACTCTGTTGCATAAATACAGGTGACTTGGACTGAAAACAGGCTGGAATACTGAGATCAAAGAATGTGCAACAGGAGACAAGTCAGTAATGCAGTACCACAGGTGATGATACTGGGACTGATGCTATATGTAGATGATATAGATGACTGGGACGTCTGCATGTTTGGAGACAGTAAAAATTCAGGGGGAGTGACCAGATGGTTGTTTTGTCATTCAGAGAACCCTGTTGATCTGGGAAAATGGGCAGAGAAGATTCCTATGAAGGTCAATAAAGGGAAATGCCAATCCTGCAGCTGGAGAAAAATAACCCAGTGCACCAGTATGGACTGATGGGCTGGAAAGCAGCTTTGCAGAGAAGACCTGGGGGGTCCCAGTGGACACCAAGTTGGCCATGAAACAGCAGTTTTTCCTCAGAGCAAAGTAAATTAAAAGCATCTTGGGCTGAACAGCATCAGCAGCAGGTTGATAGAGGGAATCCTTCCCCTCTACACAGCCCCAGTGAGATGGATCTGGGGGTTTGTGTCCGGTGCTGGGTTCTTCAGTGAGTCTCCTGCAGTGTCACAAGGGTGATTAAAACATCAGAGAGAGAGGCTGAGAGAGCTGGGACACTTCAGCATGAAGAAGGGAAGGGAAAGAACTTATCAATGGTATAAGAATCATAGAATCAGCCAAGCTGGAAAGGACCTCCGAGGTCATCAACTCCAACCCTTGATCCAACCTCGCTGTGGTTACCAGACCATGGCACTGATGCCACATCCAGTCTCATCTTTAAAACCTTCAGGGATGGAGAATCCACCCCCTCCCTGGGCAGCCCGTTCCAATGCCTGATTACCCTCTCTGGAAAGAATTTCTTCCTAATATCCAATCTAAACCTCCCCTGGCACAGCTGAAGACCGAGCCCTCTTGTCTTGCTGATGGTTGCCTGGGAAAAGAGACCAACCCCCCTCTGGCTCCCCCCTCCTGTCAGGGAGTTGTAGAGAGTGAGGAGTCTCCCCTGAGCCTCCTCTTTCCATAGCATATTTACTCTTAAAATGTTCAAGCACAGGAACAGTTTGTCCAGAGAGGTTGTGTAGCCTCCACCCATGGAGATGCTCAAAATCCTACCAGACAAAATCCTGGACAACCTTTCTCTGAGGAGAGGGGTTTGACTGGATATTCTCCAGAAGTCCCTGACAACTTCACTCATCCTATTTAGTTACCTGTATGTTAAATCTCTTTGCTACATAGATCAGAATCCCAGAATGGTTTGGGTTGGAAGATCATCCAATCCCACCCTCTGCCATGAGCAGGGGCACCTTCCACTAGCCCAGGTTGCTCCAAGCCCCGTCCAACTTGGCCTTGAACACTTCCAGGGATGAAGAATCAGCTGAATCCGATATATTTCACACTTTGTAAAAAAATCAGTGATTTCGATGCCAGTTTTACAGAGTCTAGACAAAAATATTCTCACATCCTCTGCTTCCTTTGAGATACTGTCTGACCTTTTCCACTTGTTCAAAGCCAGGACAGCACTGGAGCATGAAAACCTGATGCATGCGACAATAAAACTGAGGAATCACGTCTAGAACACGATGCAAAAGACATCACAGATACTTTGGCAGAAGGAAAAAACAGAATTCATGCTGGCAGGTCCTTGTACATATTTGAAATGTTTTTTTCCGTTCAGATCTAAAGTTCGTGATCTGAAAATTCCTGTCTGAATTCAGTCATGCTACTGGCATAAAGTTTAAATATACTACGGCTCTCCAGAATTAAAATGGTTATTTCAGATAGCTAGATAATTGTAGATAGCACCTCTAAGTGTAGCTTTTTCTCTTTCTGTGGGTGTAGAATGTACTCCAAGACTGTAGAGGTATAATGTCTACAATTCTCTTAATTCAATGATCACTTAAAGCTTTAAGATCTGGCCTGAGGGAGTTTTTCCCCAAAACATTTTACATCAAGATTCAAAAATACTTTATTTTCTCTTTCGATGCTTAAGAATTCACTTAAATTCATTAAAGCCTGTATAAATGAATACATTAAACAGGTTATGGTGAATAATTTTTTTTTTCTAAGGATAGCTGTGGCTCTCATGTTTGAATTCTTATTTTTAAATTGTAAGAATAGTTTTAATTACACATTGCTGCATGTATAATTTTAAGATAATTATATAGCACACAGATTAAGCTCTTATTTGCTTCTCATGCCTGAAGATCTCATTTAGCAATTATTTAATACTTACCTAATGTAAAACTGCCTTATTAAATTGGTGCTGAACAGCAAAGACCTTTCTTTAAAAGAAAACATTCACAACTTTTGAAGAGAAGAATAGAATTGTCAGACAGATATGAAGCACCCACTCTTTATCTATTATAATTTAGCTGGGGTTCACTTAAGAAAATTAATTTATTGATACTGAGTCTGACTAAAGTGATCTCAGTAGCTCTCCCTACCCACTTACACAGCGTGTGTGGCGTGTGAGCTTCCAGCCACAGGATGGAGGCTCATCCACCACCATTTAGGGGCAAGGAGGTGACAAACTTTTCCTCTTTGAATCCTCCAAAAATTGCCCTCTGAAGGAATTTTTAAGGAGCACGGAGAGCAAGTGAGAGTTTTTCCTTGTAATCACCTGAACAGGATAAACCATCTCGAATGGAATTCCCATTTGGAGAGGCAAACTCTACATACAGGAGGCAATGTCAGGGATCAGTCAAAAATAAAGGTGACTATTCCTCCTCTGCTGATCCACAGATCAATATCTGGCCTTCTTTCAAGTCATCCTGCAGGCTGGGTCTGAAAAATGCCTCTGAGTCTCCATAGGACTGGAGGGAAAGAAAAGCAGCTAAGTAAGATAAACTTTCAGTCATTTATCCCTGGAAGATTAGTGCCCAATACAAAACGTAAAGGAAACTGAACCCCTGAAGTATTTTTGGGGCATCAAACGGTGAGCAGAATTCTATGTTTTGGGGGTTACATAATCTATAGGTGAGCAAAATCACACAGTGATAAATAGAGTGCTCATATCTCACGTTTTGCCCTCCTGTTTTAGTTCCCTGGTAGTTACCACTCTGTTCTTCTTTAATAAGTAAATTTGTGGTTTCTTTGAAACCTAAATTTGTCTGTTCTCTACATGAGGATTACACAGTTGTTCATGTCTAAGTCTTTATGTCTGTGGTAAATGGATGAAGTCAGAAATTATCTCATTACCTAAGAACATGCATAATGTTACAACTCTAAGTATGTGGGCAAGGTTTGGTCTGAGTGTTTCAGAATTTCACTGCTGTTTATTAAGCCCCATAAGATTTCCATGAAACAGGCAGATATGTCCTTTTATAAAGAATACTTTATATCTCAACCACAAGTATCAGAGAGTTCAAGCACATATGCTTAAAAAAATAAAGGGCAAATTAATTATTAGCACAAATAGGATGCAGGCTTTGCACCCTAATTATGTTTTGACTGTAGCCAGTCCCATATGTGATAAACTATCCTCACTTATTTTAGGGTTTATTTGCTTTTTCTACAAGTTAGAAAGTTGAATGAATCCTTCAATCAGATCACAAGTAGGAGGAAGGTCTACGAGCATCAGAACCTCTTTTTTATTAAACTGGAGTCCTCAGTTCTGATGTATGTTTTACATATAGGTAATCTACTAACCCATGAGAGAGGCTAGAGAGGAACAACTTAATTAACTAATTAATTCAAGATTTGTCTTTTCAAAGAGGAATTTAAATTTTGGTGATCTCTGACCATACCTTTACACCTTGAGTAAATAGCCATGAATCAGCACAAACCAGAGCTGTCCTGTTTCTTTCCTGGAGCCACAGGCCTTGTTGACTTGGGGTTTTGTGCAGGCTAAGCTTCCTAAATCATGTTTTCTGGAAACAAAGAGGGTAACCCAAGCATTCAGAGCAGGAAGCCCAAGCTAATTTATAATAGGATTAACTTTGCTCCAGCACCCTCCCCGTGGCTTTGCTGGGTTTTCTGTGTTAAGATCTCTCCTACAGCTGCTCTGTTTGATTGCCATTCTGTCCATGTGCCCTCTCTCCTGCAAGGCAGGGGCTGTTTTTGTGTTTGTTTGGGTGGTTTTGTTTCCCCAGCCACCATACACGGCCACCTCTACAATGGACGGGCGTCTCTTAGCAATGCTGCAGAAAACGGGTGATATTCACACAGGCCTCTCTGGGAGGCACAAATATCGCCTTCCTTATTTGCCATGCACGTCACTGAGTTAAGGAATGGCTTTGTTCAAAAGAAATCCAGCCTTGGGAGCTGTGGAGTGTGTCCTGCTCGGATCTGCCTGCGTGACTCTACCTACGGGCACAGCGCGTGGAGTGGGATCCAGCTGAAGATCAGACAATTAAATTTAACTTTCAGCTTAACTTTCAATATTAAATTTGATATTCAGGTGTGTGTTTCTGTCCTGTCTGTGCCCAGCAGATATCTCAGTGTGCTTTAATTGCTCACACTTTTGTGCCTGTTTGCAATACCACGTTATCCTGCCTAAATTTTGCTTTCATTTCAAGAGGACATGGAAGTCCCACACCCGTGGTGTCACCTCTGCCACCTCTCTGTGGGTATCTCTGCCACCCCAGTCTCAAAAGCTGCTGCCTGACTGTGTGAATAAGTAACCTACACCCTCATTAGAGGAGTCTAGGGAATGGTTCAGCTGCTCAAATGTTACTACCTGCTTTAGGATTGGTTTTCCTCTTTAGCACTTGTCATTCTTTTGGTGGTGACTGAAAGAGAGTCACATTCCAAAAAAGAAAATTGGGTGTCTGCAGCCTGTCAAGTCCATGACAGGTGTTTTTTTAACCTTTGAGCATCTGGTGCTGAAAGCTTTTCTGGAAAAAAAACTGCACAAGAAAAATTGGAATCCCACTGCACTTCCCAGCATTTACTGCCAGCAGAACCTTAGTATGAGTGAAATAAAAAATAATCTGTTTGGTCAAAAATATCAATAACATGCTTAGTGAAATTTCAAAGCACTGGCAAATAATGGCACAGTATGGTCTTACTTCAGATCTCTATTAATTTTGTCTATTGGATGATAAAATGATTATGATAAGGGATGTATGTTTTTAGTTTTTACTAACCAGAGAGGTTTATTTTTGGTTCACCAAACTTAAATCTCTACAAAATATTCTAAATTATATGATATTAGATTATATGTAGTATTTAAAGATGCCATAAAGCCGGTGTGCAAAACTCTTAGCAACAGTGTTTTTCTGTGATGGGCTTAGAAGAGGAGACTGAAAAACCTGTACAGGTAGAAAATGTGTAAGTAAAGGCTTTGTCAGAGTTTTTGACACCCACATTAGTCACATCTCGTCCTAACCCACATCTCATCCTAAATCCATGACCTATAAAATGACTAAAGGGTTTCCCTGGCCTTTTGTCACTGACACCTGTGTTTAAGGGCTTACTTGAGGCACTGTAAGGATATTTGCTCTGCTCAGATGAAAGTTCCACCTAACTCAGCATCGTGTCTGACAAAGTTTAAAAGAACCAGGGCAAATATAACCTTGGCCTTGCCTTGAGTGTTCTTTCAGCCATTTAGGGAAGCTGGTGTGAATTTTTAGACAAGAAAAGCAGTTATGTATTGTTTGAATTCTGCAATTCGCAGGCTGAGTGACCTTCCCATGCCTATACTCTAAAAAATGCATTTTCAGAGAAGATAATATAATTCCCCTTTGGCTGTGTCTTGAAACTGCAAGGAATCCAAAGAATCAAAGAAAATTCTAACGTTCAAGTGTTTGCTGTCTATTTTCCCCCCCACAAAATAAGTTAACAAGTAAGCCTGTCAATAACTGGTTATCATAGAAACATTTGAATGGATAGAGCCTTCCCAAATCTTCGTTCGCGAAGCCTCGCCATGATGATGATCATAGAAACATGGTTGTTTTTATTGTACGTCTCTCAGCATTATCACTGTGATTCCAGAGGCATTTTGTGCTTTCAGAATTTCTGATTGAAGTGTGGTGTGGATGAATCTTTAGTAACCTTCTCAAATTATTTTTCTCCAACAGTGGTACTAGAAACGATCACCAAAATTATTGCACTGAAAGACATGAACAGGACATGGGCTCATCTCCTGGAGATGCATTCCATCAACCCTCAGTCATAATACTGGATATAAGTAAGATATAAGTATAAATGTTAAACTTTTGAGTATGATAGAATCATCTTACAGTTAAATAATTGCCAACAGGCTAATCCAGGTCATGCTAACCTGAGTATCCAAGATAGGCTTTCAGATATCTTACATATCTTCTTTTATTGATTAAAAGGGAGTCAAGAAAGATCAGCTGTGCCTTTTGAGAGTCCATGTTACAGTAGTTCTATCTCACCTTTGGTATCATAGCAACACATAATTAAAAGGGCACTTTGACCACCAAGGTGGTTAATCAGGGGGTCACCTGAGTCTATGAGTGGAGATAATAAAAGGAAAAGTTTCTTGTCAGTCACTGTGCAGAGTGCATTAAGCAGAAAAAAGCCTTAAAAGAGAAGGGTTTTTTTAAGGCAAGAAGGGAAAAAAAATCAAATAATATTGACTTGAAGCAAGGAAAAAGAGGAGGGAGAGAATAAGAGGAAGGCTGGTTCAGAGCAGAGAAGAGATTGAGAATTGTTTGAAGAACTGCTCATACTGATGAGGAATCTAAGGCAGGAAAGTGCCAAATACTGGAAAAAATTATCTATTATGCTACTTAACTGAAAGTAATTAGACTTGGAATGAAGTGTGAAGTCCTCTGAAAACACATCCTTAATGTATTTCCTAGTGAATTTTTGGGGCTGGGGCTCAGAGATATGGGGAAACTTCACAGGCTCGTGTCAGAGAGACAGCTTGGAGAGAGAGGAGCCTTTGCTCTGTGGAGGAACAGGGAAGGTGCATCACTGCCATCCTTAGGCCTGAGAGATGTGGGGGGAAAGGAAAGAATACTGATCACGAGAAAGCAGGATAATGGTTGGTAGCTGAATTAGGAAACCTCTGTTGGGGTTATGTCCTATATTTGGGCAACTTCAGAACAGCGACATGTATTGTCTCCCTGTGAGACCAAACTTAATTTTTGCTCACGACAGCGCATTTGAAAAATTACATTTGTTATTTTGATCAAAAGAAAACTTGCTGAACTCTCTCAGTGAGAAGAGTTTCTTCCTTAATATTTTCTCTGGAGGGAAACATACCCACCCCACAACTCTGGAACCTCCATCCTTCAATTCGAATCAATGATCACAGCAGCTGCCTGACCAAAAACTGCTCCAGCTTCCATTTGTGGGGTCGAAAAGGAGCAGGTGCTGCTGGGAGATGATGCCACAGAGGGCAGCTTCCAAGACTTCTACTTGGAGCTGGTTCTTTTCAGGGTAAGCACACAGACAGCACCGTGCCAGCCACCAGCATCTCATCACTCTATGAGTCCCTGAAAGTAGGTTTTAGCCAGGGGGGGATCAGTCTCTTCTCCCAGGGAACAAGCAACAGGACAAGAGGGAACAGCCTCAAGTTGCACCAGGGGAGGTTTAGATGGGATAGTAGGAAAAAATATCTTCACCAAAAGGGTGATCAGACACTGGAACAGGGTGCCCAGGGAAGTGGTAGAGTCACCATCCCCGTGGGGATTTAAACAACGTGTGGATGTGGCTCTGAGGGAGGTGGTTTAGTGGTGGATTTGGCAGCGCTTGGTTATCAGCTGGATTTGGTGATCTGAAAGGTCTTTTCCAACCTGAGCAATTCTATGATTCTATGATCTACTGATACCACAGGCACTGGCACAAAACCATCTGCTGACCTTCGATGTGGGGGTACAGAGTGTTCCTCTTGTGATAGACTCACAAGGTCTCAGTGACAGACTAATCCACTCTTCAGCAGAATTGATCCCTGATGTGTTTGAAAAGCACATATGGGAATATTTTTTTAAATTTCCCAATCTGGGATGAGTGGGAGATTCTTCAAATTTATTGACATGGCCAGTACACCACATAGGACCCCAATGGAAACAGCTAATTTGTACAACAGAGACTGCTTTATCAAAAATGTTCTTTGCTGTGTTTCTAAGGCAACATATCTGCTGCTGAGGCAAGACATGAAGCACACACATCCTCCTGTTCCACAAAAATTTCCATTTAAAAAGATATTCTGTTTTGGACCCGAAGGGCAACCTCATATTCACCTAAAATTGTTAAAAAATAGTATGTTTAAAAAACAAAAAAAAAGAAAGAAAAGTTTGTTTTTAATTGTTTCTTGGTTGTTTTTTTTTTTTTTTTTGGTCCATAAAACTTAGCAAACTCTCTAGATTCAACCTACCTCCAGTGTCCAGAGCTGCAGCTGACAAAAGCTGAAGATCAGACCCAACATATCGTGGTGCTCATTGGTTTGCAAACGGGACAGTGAAGAGCAGAGAAGACACAGTCTCTGTCATCTGTGCTCTCACAGTTCTCTGGGGTAACCTGCACAATCTGTTCTCTGAAATGATCAGTTTTCCAGCGTTGCTTCAGCTGTTCTCCTTCAGCTCTGTCCTCTGTGATATAGTCTTGTACTCGTGAATAATCAAATTAATTTGAAATAACCTTTATAGAATCATGGAATGGTTTGGGTTGGAAGGGACCTTAAAGATCATTTATTTCTAATCCCCTGTCATGGGCAGGAACACCTTCCACTAGACCAGGTTGCTCAGAGCCCCATCCAACCTGCCCCTGAGCACTTCCAGAAATGGAGCATCCACAGCTTCTCTGGGCCTTGTATACAAGTGCCTTCGTCTGTGGATCTCAGGCATTTTGCAAGTATAAATGAAGTATTCTATTTTAACTGAGTGTTATCTAGGAGACTAATTAGCATAATTGCTCAGGAGGATCTTTTGCTCATTGAAGATGAGAAGGGACACCAAATTCTTTTGATTTTGAAGGCAAGAAAGCACAACCAGCCCTGCACAGAATCAGACCCTTCAAATTATGGAATGGTGCAAGACAGATGTGCTGAAGCTCATTTGCTTCAGAGGGATTTTTGTGACTTTGATTAATCAGAAAGTATTTAGACAGATTCCTGAGATGAGAGACTTACAGACAACTAACATTTTTATTTTTTCTCTTTTTTTTTGGTTAACCAAAAGGACGTTTGAATTAAGTTCTAAGAACAGAGAGATACAGGGACTGCAATTAAAATCTTGGTATCTGTTGTCCCCAGTAATTACTTTCAGCAGAGTATTCCAAGCAATCTTTTTTCTAAACACAGTAAATGCAGGGGGTCAGCTAAATGATTCAGTAAATACTGGGGGTTTCAAGGTACCTGTGGTAACAAAAGGAGCACATGAGGAAACAGGCACCAAACAGCTCATGTTTTATCCAGTACATAAATAAGGGCCTATTTTTCTTTTTCAACTCAGCTCCCCTTATGTCCCTATCAATGGTGTGGAAGGAAAGGCAGCATTTTAATCTCAAAATTCGCTCAGAAACAGTTGTTTACCGAGAGAGCTCAGCACAAGAAAGCAGACTGAGGAATGGTTGGAATGATTAATGGATTGGCAAAACTATAAACATCTGGGCAGGTCTTGTGGTAGGATCTGTTTGACAAGACCAAACCAATATTTGTGTTCCAAGCACTGAAGGAAGAATATCCTTTGTTACCTCATCGAGGTGAACTGAGCTCTTTGCTCCACAGTCAATCACCACAACACAGGCAAAGCAGAATCCTAAGCCAAAAAAAAAATAATCAGAAAAACTATAACTGGGGCTGATATATGGAGAGATCCTTTTTAACAAATTCCAAGTTATTTGAATTCTACAGATCACTCTTGGGCTGGGAGTTTGCTGACTGACAAGTTTCTCAGCTTTGATGCTGAATGTATGCAAAGAACTTTTTAGGTTTCCTTATCTGGACAATGGGTTTAATGATGCTTTTCTTCTCTCTCTTCTTTCAGTTCTGGTAATTAACTGGTTATATCATGGTTCATATTAAATGACTGGGATGGGATCAAGCCTCTTGAGAGGCAAATAATAAGCCTTATGTATTTACTAAGTGGCCATGTCAGAGTGTTATCTTTCCTCCTGAACGATCTTCTAATTATTATTTTTTAAAAAGCACTTAATGGAAAAGGGGAACAAATGTTTCAGCCTTGGGACCTCATCTCAGGGTTGCACATTGTACAAAAATGCATTATGAAAAACCCTTTTGTACCAGCTGTAATTACAGATAATTGCCAGCAGCCTGGCTGTTCATTTTCAGGAACAAGGCACAGGTTATCTCTGCTTAAAATGCCCATTTATTGTGCCTGCTTGAGTATTTTCCTAGCAAAGGACCTCTACAATTTTACTTAGGGATGTGAAAGGATAATTTATAACCAGGCAGAGCACAGTGTACTTACAGCTATGAATGTGGAGAGCCCACTTCAGCTCGGATGCCTGGGAAGGAAGAGTGGTCTTGTTGCATAAAATTATATTGTGCCTGATCAAATTAATTCAGACATTGATTCTGCTTCATGGGGTCTTAGGAAAGCAACTTTGCTCCCTGTATAACTTTGATAAAGCCACTCAATTCTTACATTATTAATTTGCACTGAAGGCAAGAGTCAGACTGCACATCCTGGACAGCTTGTGATTGAGGATTTTGAGGTGGTGATGATTAGGAGATCACCTCTACTGTCATATATCTGCACCACATACCACAGAACATTAGCTATTTTTCCTGCCAGTCTCTCAGGTACCAGAGAGACTGGCAGAAAATTAAACCTTTAACATATCCTGAAAGTATGTACATAAAAATACACTTTTACATATATGGACATAAGTTTATGTGTTGTGCAGAGAATCATTGAATCCTAGAACCATTAAGGTTGGAGAAGACCTCCAAGATCACTGACTCCAACCACTGACCTCACACATCCGGGCCCACCACTAACCTGTGTTTTTAAGTGCCACATCTACAAATGTGGTCATATATATTTATAAACACATCACTGCACTTCATTTCTTTGCTTTCTCTCACTCTTCAAAGTAGTTACATGCCAAATCCATCCCTCAGAGTTGTGAAAGGAAGAAAAACATTATTAGCTCGGGTGGGATTGGTGTCACTTAGCTTTTGATAACCAACATGTTGGCATTCAGACCTGCACTCATCACCCCAGGTTCTCCTTCTAACCCACACTTTAAGAGAATAATTCATATTCCATATTATAGACATTATATGCCCCCAGACTGTCTTCTACTTCCTTTCAATTATAGAGGAATCACTGGATCAAATGTATAGACCTGTGTCTGGCCAGAGGAGTCCCATCCCTTGTCTTTCTAAGCTATGGATCAGGCTTGGTCTAAGGCTCAGGAGCAGATGGATTCATGGAACACAAATTAAGGGATGCAGAGTGTTAGTCACGTGAAGTGAAATAGGAAACGGCCTCGAGTTGCACCAGGGGAGGTTTAGATCAGATATTAGGAAAAATTTCTTCAACAAAAGGGTTGTGAAGCATTGGAACAGGCTGGCCAGGGAAGTGGTGGGGTCACCACCATCCTTGTAAGCATTCAAAAAATGTGTGGATGTGGCACTTGAGCCCATGGTTTAGTGATGGACCTGGGGGTTTGATGGTTGGCCTCGATGATCCTGGGCTGCATGAAAAGAGGTGTGACCAGCACCTCAAGGGAGGTGATTCTGCCCCTCTACTCTGCACTCATGAGGCTCCACCTGCAGTGCTGCCTCCACCTCTGGGGTCCTCAGCACAAGAAAGACGTGGATCTGCTGGAGTGAGTCCAGAGGAGACCACAGAGGGGCTCTGAAAGCTGGAGCACCTCTGCTCTGCAGGCAGGCTGGGAGAGCTGGGGGTGCTCAGCCTGAGAAGAGAAGGCTCCAGGGAGATGTTACTGTGGTCTTCCAGTGCCTTAAGGAGGCTTAGAAAAAGGAGGGAGAGGGACATTTTCTACGGGCTGATGGTGACAGGAAAAGGGGGAATGGTTTTAGATGGAAAGAGGACAACTTTAGATTAGATTTTAGGAAGAAATTCTTCCCTGTGAGGGTGGGGAGACCCTGGCACAGGTTGTCCAGTGAAGCTGTGGCTGCCCCATCCCTGGAAGTGTCAAAGGCCAGCTTGGACAGGGCTTGGAGGAACTTGGGATAGGGGAAGATGTCCCTGCCCATGGTAGGGAGTTGGAATTATGTGATCTTCAAGGTCCCTTTCAGCTTAAACCTTTCTACCCTTCTATGATCTTAGAGGTCTTTTCCAACCTTAATGATTCACTTGATATATGGGGCATCGAGCTCAGATGTCTCGCTGTGCGTACCATGGGAAGTTAAAGACAAAACTAGGAGAAAAAATCAACATTTTTCCAAATCACCCTACAGGGTTTCCTTTACAAACTACTCTTACTATGACTGTATTTAAAGAAGTATTTAGTACCAAAGTAGCAACCTTAGATAACTTGACCAAGGCAAATCATTGAATCATTATTCTGGTTTGATATTTGTCTTGTTTAGTTTGGAGGAGGAATTACTTGGATGCCATCTGTTTCCTGTGAGCTGTATTCTAAGAAAAAAAACCAAAACCATTATTTTGAGAAAAATCTATTACAGATGAGTGTTCAGGAAATGTAAAGCACAAGGACTACAATGAAAAATGGAGATACAACCTGTGACTTACAAGATATTGGCAACAGAAAGTTGAGATTTCCCATACCTTTAGAGGCATCCTTTTATCTTTGCCCTTAGGAAAGATCAAAGGAAGTTCATGGTTTTTCTATTCTTGCTCAGTACTCTGTAAGTTGAACAAATATTTTGCTTAATGCAGTGTTAGAGCCCTTTGGGAACTGGACTGAGTCCACTCAACACATTGCTCATGATAATTTTGCCTGTGCTTTTTAATCTCTTTATAAAACAGTTCTTGGTCCTCAGGACAAATTGTTTAACGTATTATTGTACAGAGCCAGAAGCCAAAAAGGCAGTAATTAAACAGGAAATGAGTACACTTATTTAGAATGATTTTACATAAGATTTTACAAAATAAGAGCCTAAAAATTAAGCCCAAAGATTCATGTCTTGAGTACTGCAAAAGCTCTTGCTATCGTGACTTTCAAGACTCAGAGTACGACACCCCTGGAAGTTTATCAGACAGGCAGGTCCTGATTCCTGCCTTTAATTAATGAAAGATCCTCAAATGAGCTATTTCTGCTAGGAATGTCCTTGAGATTCATGCTGGCTTGTTGCTGACAGTGGATGCCTTGAATCTTTGCAAGGTGTTGCACAGCAAGGGGCGAAATGCAACCTGAAATTTATAGTCCTTGCAGTCAAAGTGAATAAGTAACATTTGTGCAAAGGAGCTGAAAAAACACATGTATTTAACTGATAGAGCACTGTTATCTGTGTCTGCCTCCCTCTTCTGTGACATGGTGAGCAAATACAAATCAGAGAGGGAGCAAATTGCTGCTGCACTTCTTTATTATTCATCCCACTTAGCACAGCTATTCATTACTGCTTGGAAAGGATTATTTTTGTCCATTGGCCTCCTGTATCTCCACGGGAGAAGTATCAAATCATGAAAGCCCATCCACCCTTGGTATATCAAGGGTTGCTTAATGAAAGCCTGTAAGACATTAATTATCTAGTGGGATTTTTAACTGGAAACTGTGCTGTGCTGTGCTTGGAGTTCAGCTGCAAGAAGAGGTTGAAAACTGCACAGAACTGAACATGGGGGACTCTAGTTCAAGAAATAATAATAATCTAAGGAGTATATGCCTAAATCTAGTGCTGCATTGCTTGGGGCTGCACACAGGTTGTGGTGCTCTGCTGAATCATGGGGGGGAAGCAATGCCTTCATCATTTAACTCCCTGATTCAGCCAAGTGAAATGTTTGCTGCATTTTTGTCACTGGAAAGAGCAGTTAAAAGAATGCACTATCACCATCTTTCTTTTTAAAGGAAGAAATCCCCTGTTTAACACATACTTTTTCTATTACTTTAAGCAATGCAGTCCATTAAATTTACGGTAATTTTTACTTAGATGGCTATAATATTACCTTTCAAACTAAAATATAAATTCCAGGAAGAAATGGAGTTCATGCAATTTCCAACGATGGCTTTTTTAATGATTTTCATTCCAAATGTCTTTAAAACCAACTTTGAAAGCATTTTGAATAAGCTTTAAATATTCCATAATAATTATAGAGGACTTAGTCCTGAGTTGTAAATAAAAAGAAGATTATATAGTGATAGAAATAGGGAGAACCCTTTGGGTAATTATGATTTCTGTGTCTACACTGGAGTAATTTAACCCCAGCTGAAAATCAAGACCTGAATGTGAACACTGTAAGCTTTAAGTAACTGCTTCTATTTAATGAAATGCAGAATATAATATACTGAGAAATGAAAATTAACTTGATGTAGTTTTAACAACTGGAGGGAACAGAGTAATTAAACAGATAATCATATTTATATAAAATGAATATCAACAGAAATAAGATTGACCATTTAAATGTTCACCAGTGTGTTGGTTGCCCAAGGGATTCAGAAAGAAAAGAATAAAGATCTTCATTAGCAGAAGGCCTTCCAAAATCTGGTTTCTTTTCCATTCTCCAGATTCTCTGGTGTCAAATATTATGATTAAAATCCTGAATATCCAATTCTTTTAATTGCAACACCAGCTGCAGCCCATCTCCTCTTTCTTCCCAACTATCCTTAGCAGACTTAATATCTTTGAAACACGGGCCTCTTGTCTAATGATGATTGAAACTGGCCAATGTGTTAATGAAGAGTGGGGACTGGCAGACCTGCAGTGGGATTGCAGAACCTTCTTTTCCTAAGGAAATCATTTAAAAAATGATGAAGACTTCTTTTGTGCCCTGCAATTTGTAAGTCAGTGCTGGTGGGTAGGTCAAAATGGAACTGAAAGCAGATTTTGCTGTGGCATTTAAGGGGAAAGAGGTGGATAATATCATATTCCTATCCCTGAAATTGTCCAAGGCCAGATTGGTGACCTGGTCTAGTGGAGGGTGTCTCTGCCCATGGCAGGGGTTTGGATCTGTGTGGTGTTTAAGGTCCCTTCCAACCCCAGCCATCCTGTGGTTCTATGATATGTCTCTGCTTATAAGATAAGATACACACATGGAAGTCCAGAGACTTTCTAGAGTTGTGTGTCTGTGAGAATATCTCACCTCAGCAAAAACTGTTTCCTAAAGGCCAAGTGAGGGGACAGCTGAGAAACCAGACAGATTTTGGAAGTCTCTGCCACCTCCTTTGAGCCATGTGAGCTTTGCAAAAACAGCTGCTGTTTTCAAAACTCGACATTTCAGAACCTCACACAGCATCGGTGCTGGTCAACCTCAGAGCAGCTGCTCTGTGCAGCCTCCCCAGGGGCAGGGACACCTGCAGAAGGTTCTGTTTGATTGGCATCAAAAGAAAAGAGTGGAGAATCAAAACCTGTCAGTCCCATCTGCTGCTTTTTCCCCCCTCCTCAGCTACCTGACACTTCTGCAAAGTTTTCTCTCAGTGCAGCAACCATGTCAACCTAAGTGTGTCAGCTTAATAGGGGAAGGAATTTGAAAGTATCATCTGATATCCAGATGGTTCCCATCATTCAGTACATAAACACACATCCTGGGATGTTTGTGGAGCAATCTTTCCATTAAAATTTCTACAGTGGTTTTTCAAACTTCTTCGAGAGAAACATTTGTCTTTCCCTGGTTAGTCCATTTCTCAAGTGTGGTTAGAGCTTCCATGCCACTAAATCAAAAATCCCCAAAATACAGAGAGTTTGGTTCATGCCATAGCCAGAGATCAAGATTTCCTGCTGTTTGAGACTCTTTTTTGCTACCTGCACGTAAACAACTGTAATGATCTTGAAGGGTTGATAGCTTAATCTGCTGGGAATAGTAAAGGTGAAAGGAAAATGTCATACTCTGACAGTAATTGCATAAGTATGATTAAGCTAAACTACTGCCTACAAACTTTGATTGTGGTACAGCAAAGGAAAAAGAAAATTATTTCCTGCTACGGAGGAGCACAGAGGAAAAAATATATCCTAATTCTTAATATATCAAATGACTGAGGAATGGTACCTCAGCAGTTTATTTATACAAATACATTTGGGGATTTAGAATCATAGCTCAAGGAGAGTATTTTCACTGTGCATTACCCAGGGCCACCAGGGCTATAATTTAATTTGTGATAATGGAAAGAAGAGAAAAATGTGGATTAAAATGGTGCTGTGTGTATGAGGATGTGTGTGCGTAAACAAAGCGGTTCATTGTACTAAAATCCAGCAGCATATACAAAATTATTATTTTGGAAGCTGTGGAAAGACAGCAGAAACATGACCTGTTTTTCCTTGTCTTCTTTGTGCTGTAGGGAGATGGGAATACTCAGCTCAGTTTAGCAGTGTTTTCATCTGTCTTTGATTCAGCAGTGCTATCACGTACTCATCCTCCTGGGGCCAGATCCACAAGGAGCATAATTTGACCCAGGAGTGCTGACTTTACTGGAATCACACCAATTTGCTATATTTGAGAATTGGGCCTGCCCTGATTTCTTCTTCTTCCTGTAGTTTGTGGTTACTTGGTTGTTGCCTTGGTTTTTTGGTTTTTTTTTAATTAAATATGTTCTTTCACAGCTTATTAAACCCTGTTGTTTGCAGACAGTCAAGGCAACAAAGGTTAATGTGTCAGGTTTTGCTTCCTAATGCAAGTGTTTAGGCTTGACTGAGGTCACCAGGGAATGACTTTACAGAGCTACAAATTGCTCACTGGTTCTGTGGAAAAAAAAATCGTAACTTCAGAAGAATTCAGCTGATACATATCGAATAAATTCCCAATGGTTGATAAAAACCAGAGCACACTCTCTCTACAACTGGAAGATCATCTTGGTCCATAGTTGTACCCAATCTGCTCAGCTTGGTGTGTGCTGTAATGCTCAGAATCAAATATTTCATGCAAAAGTGCAAGAAAATCTGAAGCTGACAAATGCAGCACAATTCCAAACGTCCAAAGAGGTCTTGCCCTTTTTCCTGGTACACTCTTCTCTGGAAACTGTCTTTATCTCTCTCAGCTCCTTCTAAACCTGGAAAGGGCAGTTGGGCTGATGAAGGGTTGAGAACTGGGAGAGTTGGGGTTGTTCAGCCTGGAGAAGAGAAGGGTCCAGGGGGACCTTATTGTGGCCTTCCAGTATTTATGGGGAGTTTGCAAAAAAGGAGAGTGATTTTTTCCCGTGAGCAGATAGGGATGGGACAAGAGGGAATGGCTTTAAACTGAAAGGGGAGAGCAGGTTAAATTAGATGTCAGGAAGAAGTTATTTACTCTGAGGGTGGCGAGACACTGGCACAGGTTGCCCAGAGAAGCTGTGGCTGTGTAGTGGGTTGACCCTGGTCGGGTACCAGGTACCCACTAAAGCCACTCTCTCACTCTCCCTCTGCAACTGGACAGAGGAGAGAGAAAAAAACCAGCTAAGAATTCATGAGTAGAGATAAGAGCTGGGAGAGGTCACTGACTGATCACCTTCACGGGCAAAACAAGACTCAAAGTGGGGATAGTACTTATATGTATTACTAACAGGATAAGAGCCAAAGAGTGAGAAATAAAACAGTCTTAAAAACACCTTCCCCCCACGTTCTTCCTCCTCCCCACCCTCAGCAGTACAGGGGGACAGGAATGGGGGTTGTGGTCAGTTGTTGTTTCTGCTGCTGCTTGGGGAGGGGAGTTGGAGTCTTTCCCCTGCTCCTGTGGGGTCCCTCCCACAGGAGACAGTCCTTGATGGACCTCTCCAGCGTGAGTCCATCCCTCGGGCAGCAGCTCTTCCCAAACTGCTGTCCCGTGGGTCACTCCTGCATGGGGTCAGTCCTTCACAAATGAGCTGTACTGACGTGGGTGCCCCACAGGAGCCACAGGTCCTACCCAGGAAAAACCTGCTCCAGCCTGGGCTTCCCTCCCTGTGGAGGTCAATGAAGCTAAGACTATCCCAGGGAGGCAAGAAAACTGGAATACTTTATTGGACATACAGTTTCATATTTAAAGGGTTTAGGGTTTACATATTCAACAGGGGGTTTACATATTCATTCAATTAAAATTGGGGGCTTTCACAAGGATGACATAAGGGGAAAACCCAGGTTAACACATTTTTGGGGTCTTAGGAATTACCTCACGGGAAAAAACCATTTTATCTTAGGGGATTTTACAGGGGGGGAACAGGTAACACAAAGGGAGAGATAAAACACAAAAAGATCTTCTGCATAGGTTTGATGAGATCAGGACATGGTTTGTCCTGGCTTGGGCAGGATATTCCAAACCCATGACATAAATGGATCCTTGTCTGGACTCTAGATGAAGGGTTTTTTCCCAGTCTCTGTCAGCCCAAGGCTTTTGTTTAAACTTACCAGTTTTTCTTTTTCTCATATCCAAAATTTGGAATCCAACACCTCTCCACGGGCTGCAGGTCTCTGTCAGCACCCTGCTCCATCCTGGGCCTCCCAGGGGGTCACAGCCTCATTCCTGCATCCACCTGCTCCAGCATGGGAGCCTCCATGGGCTGCAGGGGGGTCTCTGCACCCCAATGCTCCCCCATGGGCTGCAGGGGGGTCTCTGCATCCTGATGATCCTCCATGGGCTGCAGGGGGGTCTCTGCATCCTGATGATCCTCCATGGGCTGCAGGGGGGTCTCTGCATCCCGATGATCCTCCATGGGCTGCAGGGGGGTCTCTGCATCCTGATGATCCTCCATGGGCTGCAGGGGGGTCTCTGCACCCCGATGATCCTCCATGG
>NW_016690331.1:352607-401923 GCF_001604755.1 Lepidothrix coronata | reverse complement strand
TGGGCTGCAGGGGGGTCTCTGCCCCCCAATGCTCCTCCATGGGCTGCAGGGGGGTCTCTGCACCCCAATGCTCCCCCATGGGCTGCAGGGGGGTCTCTGCACCCTGATGGTCCTCCATGGGCTGCAGGGGCACAGCTGCCCCACCCTGCTCTGCCCCACGGGCTGCAGGGCCTCAGCTCCAGCTCCTGGAGCACCTCCTGCCCCTCCTTCTGCGCTGCCCTTGGTGTCTACGTTGTTATTCCCATGTTCTCACTCTGCTCTTCCCTGGCTGGAATTCTTTCTGTGCCACAACCTTCTGTTCCTAAATATGTTATCCCAGAGGTGTTACTGTCACTCCTGACTGGCTCGGCCTTGGCCAGTGGTGGGAAGTCAGTCTGGAGCCGGCTGGCATTGGCTCCACGGGACAAGGGAAGCTTCCAGCAGCTTCTAACAGAAGCCACTCCTGTAACACCCCCCCCCACTACCAAAACCCAGCCATGGAAATCCGCTACAGGCTTCCCCACCCCTGGAAGTGTCCAAGGCCAGGTTGGATGGAGCTCTGAGCAACCTGGTCCAGTGGAAGGTGTCCCTGTCCGTGGCAGGGGGGTTGGAACTGGATGATCGTGAAGATCCCACCCAACCAAACTATTCTGTGATTCTGTGAAACATGAGACATAAGGAGAGGTGACACTGGACAACCCTGTCATTTAAAGTGTTGGATTTACCGGCTCTGCTGCCCTTCCCAAGGGTGGGATTTCCTTCACCTCTCACCAGACGTCTGCAGAGCAGAACTGAGTGTGAGTTTCTTCCCCCAAGGCTTCCCTGACCATCAATGGACAAAACCAGGGTTCTTCTCATCCATGCTGGTTGTCTAACTGAGCACGAGAGGAGCTGAAGCTTCCCATCCATTGACTGAATTGATTGGACCTTCTGAAGGAGCCCCAGGAGGACAAGCTCAGGCAGAAATGCCTATTTTGCATGTGCTTATGAATAGTAAAGGTAGATCCTTCGTGAGACATCTTATTTTTAATCACACAGATATTTAAAATCAGCTTTTTAGCCCAGAACTTTCTATTCGCTTCTTTGTTTTTTTTTTATCTTTCTCCCTCTTATTTTTTTTTTTAATTATTAAAAAATCTGTACACAAGGTCTTTGTCACTCTGGGAATTTCTCTCTGTTTCACTGAGAATTTATCTCTGTTGCTCTGGGAATTTATCTCCTCTTTCCATATCCTCACCTAGAATTGCCTCTTTTTATTTTATTTTTTTTTCCCCAGGACTCATCATTATTTCCACAGCAAGTATTGGGGATTCTAAAAAAAACCCAAACAAACAAAACTTGTTATTTCAGCTGAAAAATAAACAGCAGAAGCAGGTACATGACTGTAGAAGAGAGGTACTGTCTGTCTGCTTTTCAGAGGTTTTGAGCATCCCTTGTCCTGTTTTATTCAAAAGATAGGACTCCGGTGTCAGCTTGAGAGCAGAGATGTTTTCTCACATATCCTTGCTGCTAAAAATCAGTAATTCAGTAGACACTGAAAAAAAAAATCGCTGGAATCCTAATATATTAACTTGAAATTTAAATGTGGTCTTGCTCAAACAAACAAAAAACCTAAAGATAATCTGCCATCAGTATGGAATTCTTACAAAACCAATTTATTTTCTGATATGGTCAGGAAGGGGCAAGTTGTGAAGTTGGTGCCTAACATTTATTAAAGATGAAAGGAAAAAAAATATCATTCTAACATTTCACCAGAATGACAGTGAGGGAAAAAGTACTACTTACCATATATGAAGGAACCAGGATGCTCCCAGTTGTCGTGATATTTATTTTATGTCTGAGAAAAGAGAGTGAAACTCATTTCACTGAGCTATATAAAAGCATCCCAAGCACCTGCCTCAGCTCCCTCCATGGTCAGTGAAAGAAAAATGACATGTCCGAGGTGTGATTTTGCCTGGACACCTTGTATCTAATATAAAATCACTCTGTAAGGTGAAAGGCTAAATTTAAATGAACCTCCAAATTAATTTATTTTCCTTAAAGCCCCAGATGCTGTTTCAGCATCATTAGAGAAAAAACTTAACTATAATTGAAAAGAAAAATCCAAGTGTCCACCTTTCCTGATCGGCACAGAAGGGCTTTAAAAACACGTCACGATGTCTCCATAGAAATCAAGGAGCAAATTAAAAGGAATATTGGAGGTTTGATTGTTTATTTCAGTGGTGAATTTGGGTGGGGGTGTCCCAGTAAAAGGTTGTTGTCATTCCAAGAGCTTTGGGCGCAACTGCCAAGTCAGTGCTCCTGCAGTGGAAAACTGTGACTCTCCACCCAGGTGACATTTCACAGTAAAACCCCACGAGGCTGTGAGGTGGAGCACTGACACCTTGGCTGGCAGTTCTCTGGATCTAGGTTGAATCCATGACTTCCCTTCCAGATATCACAAGGCAATCTTTGAGATCCAGGTGGCCAAAGGGGATCACTGACCTCCTGTGAGGCTTTTAAAGTAACCATGTCCCAAGTGGAGACAGGACAAAAAGGAATGGCTTCAAGTTGAGCCAGGGGAGTTTTAGATTGGATATTAGGAAAAATTTTTTCACTGCAACGGTGGCCAGATGTTGGGACGGGCTGCCCAGGGAAGTGGTGGAGTCACCATCCCTGGAAGTGTTCAAAAAATGTGTAGATGTGGCACCTGGGGACATGGTTTGGTGGTAGATTTGTCAGTGCTGAGTAAATGGTTGGATTTGATGACCTTAGAAAAGAGGTTTTTTCAAAACTGAACAATTCTGTGCCAGCATGTTTAGACATCTGAGTCAGAAAGTACTGACTGTCTTCAGACTCCAAATGCTCATCCAACATGCCCCTGTTACAGCAGGTCTGAGTGATCAGCTCTGCATGGAGCTGGTGGAGCAGCTGAATGGAGACCTCCCACACCGGTGGTGTTGGATGGACCCCACTATCACTGGAGGAAACCCTATTTTTGACCTTCCTTCCACTGCAGTTTGTCAGGCTTCTCACAGGGGCTCAGTTTGCTGGGGTGCTTTCCTGTCCATCAGGTGACCTGGCTGGGGACACAAGTGACACAACACATAAAGGCTACAGGCTTCACCTCTTTTGCCAGGAAAAGCAATTAACTCTCCTTGTACAGTTGTGGTCACGGCAGTGGCCAATTGAATAAACAGCTCCTGAGATGAGGCTTTCCTGGAGCTTTGCCCAGCATGGAATTGCACATACAGGGATCTTGGGTCATCTGCTTTAAGGCACAGCCAGAGGACCACGGGTGACTGTGTTTAGAGAAGTCACTGTGGGTTTTGCCACAGTGTCACAACTGACTGTGTTCCTGCTGTTGCTCCATCAACCTGCAGCCAAAATCAACCATGTCAGTGATGAGGTCCCATTTTAACTTGAATTTCCAGGAATTAGGGGTGCACACATCTCCCACATTCACATTCCAGCTGTCAAGGGTAGCTCATCAGCCCAGATTTGGGGAAGATCTGTGACCACAGACCACACTCCTCAGAGAATGGGATGTGCTCATTCCTCAGCTCCCACACTTTCCACCCATGTTATTACCAAGGCAACTTCATGAGCTTGACAGATTGAGAAAATGACCTTTGGGAATCCCACACCCCTCCTGAGTTGCTGTAGAAGGTTTGGCAGAGTGAAGGCAAGGTGTAGTTAATTACATAACGTTCAAAACCTTCAATATAGTGAGGTCAGGGAGAAAGAAACCGAGAATGTTGAGGATCAGAATCAGGTTCCCTCAGTGCTGGGGTTGTCCAGTGCAATAAAGCATAGATCAGGTGGCAATATTTTGTCTCTTTTGATCACAAATCAGGTGGGGTTTGCAGTCTGTGCATATTTTGAGACAGGAAAACTCAGAGAAACAAAAATTTCCCAGGAGGAAAGTGGTAAATTAGAGACATGGAGCTTCTCAGCAGGTCCAGGGGAGGCTACGAAGATGATGAAGGGACTGGAGCATCTCTCTTATATGGAAAGGCTGAAAGACTTGGGTCTCAAGAAGAGACAACTGAGAGGGGAACTTATCAATGTCTACCAGAATCTGCAGGGAGGGGTCAGAGGATGGACCAGGCTCTGTTTGGGAGGGGCCCAGCAATGGCACAAGAGGCCACAGGCAGACACTGATGCCCAGGAAGTTCCACCTGAATATGAGGAAGAACTTCTTCCCTGTGTGGGTGACCCTGTGGGGGTTTGCTTCACTCCCAGGGATTGTGATAAAGTAAGTGCCATGTAGCTCTCTGAACCCTCCTTGTCTTTTTGTAAGGATTAACATAGCTTATTTTATTTTATTTTATTTTACTTTATTTTATTTTCATTGGGGAGATCTCTTAATCACTGCAAACTTTCAACAGAGATGGAGACTGGCAGCGTTTTGTCAGCCAGCTCCCTGCTGGATACATCCCATCTGCCTCCAGGACTTGTACATGTCCAATTTACCAGGACCAGGAGTTTACCAGGCTCCCAAATGCCCAACCCAGTGCTTAAATTTCTTTCTCTCTGAGAAGAGAGATATTTTTTTGTTCCTCTCTGAATACATCAACATAATTATTATGAACAGCTACAGCTGAGGCAAACAGTATCTACAACATTTCAATTAATGCTCTATTGAAAACACTCAGGACTGCATGTATTCACTCCAGCCCTTCCATCCAGCCTCATTTCCCCCCTCCCAGTCCTAAAACAAGCCAGATGGAAGAAAAATTGTGTGCAGCAAACCATAGGTTTCTTTCAGGTCACCACAGTGGGGCTTGTAAAATGGCTTGACACTGCACACAGCACAACAGAAGCTAATTTTGCTTGTCTGTTTAGTCCCTACTGAGCAGCTGAATCTGTGCTTGACAGAACATGGTGTGAAGTGGCTTTGTCTGTCAGTGCCACGTTGTTCAGCTCACCTTTCATGGTCCAAATATTTACCTGAAAACAGCAGGACGTGTTGTGGATATTGCTGGCGGTGAAGATTAGAGGATTTCCAGGCATTTTTTATCTTTTCCCGTCTGGATGTAGCTCTCAAAGGCTGTTGGAGGCCCAACTAAAGCCATAAAGAACAACTTTGGGGCTGAAAAGGCAGTTCCTCACCTGCCTGAGAGGAGGTTGTTGTGGGGGGGTGGGGGTTGGTCTCTTCTCCCGGGCAACAGGATGAGAGGAAATGGCCTCAAGTTGCACCTGAGGAGATTTAGATTGGATATTAGGAAACTTTTCCTCACTGAAAGAGTGGTCAGACATTGGAACAGGCTTCCCAGAGAAGTGATGGAGTTGCTATCCCTGGAGGGATTTAAAAGCTGGGAAGATGTGGCCCCTGGGGACATGGTTTGGTGCTGAACACGACACAGTTTAAGAGCTGGATTCAGTGACCTTATAGGCCTTTTCCAACCTAAATAATTCTTTCAGTCTATGAACTCACATCCCTTCTGGCTTGGGTCACCAAGGAGAAAGTAACAATTCCTTCCTGAAATGAAGAGAGAGAGAAGCATAAGAGCACTGTACTTTTATTTCACACCAGCCAAATGCTCCCTCAGGTGAAGAACTCACAGGTGAACTGTCTTTATTATCTGTGAAAATGCTACAGACTGAAAGGGCCAAAGCTAAAAAGGAGTCTGCTCAAGGGAGATGTAGGATAGGATTCTGATTCCTAAATAAAATTGCTGGTATCCTCAACAGCTGAGCAACCCCAATGCCAAAAGGTACTTCCACACAGGTAAATGAATCTCTCCCCTGAAGTTCAGCACAGTAAATCTTACCCACGTGGACTAATTCACTCCCAGTCCTGGCTGTGTCTTTAATTGGTCCCCACATGGTTAGAATAAGATTCCTGTTTTGTCAGAGAGGAAAAAAAGTAATTTTCCTTGTTTAAGATGTTATTTCATTCCATTCTCAAAGGGTTCCCTAAATGGCATGGGAAACAAGCTGAAATTTTAACAATGACAAATGTGATTAATATATTGGAAGAGCTGGAAATTAGATTTTTTTTTTTTAGTGAAAAGGCTTTTTCACCCAAATAACGGAATGCATTTTGGATTCCATTTTTGGTGGAAAAATTATTCAGTGCTATAATTCTAACCAGCTTCCTTTTCCTTCCTGGAAACACTTTTTCTCAAAAACTGGGGGAAGGGAGGAATTATTTCTTTGCTTGCCTTTCTAGGTCACAATCTGAATTTTTCATGAAAGTAAAATGAATGAAAAACTAAAAAATATTCCCTGACCAAACGTTTTTTTCCTGGACTGGCGAAAATAGGGGTAAAAAGGGAGAAGAGGAGTAGGAGAAAGGATGTGAGAAGGAGTTCTTATTATATGGTCATAATTATAAATCAAAATTCCGGGACAATAAAATCTTAAGATACATCAATTTTTTCTGCAAAGGTAGTCAAAAGTTTGGTTTTTGAAGAAAAAGAGTGACTCCAATCTCCAAAATTCATATGTGGAGACCATCACCCAGAAATGATGAACATTCAAAAAGCTTTCAAGTTGTCTTCCCTGTGATTTTTTGCTTTGGTTCTCCCTTGTGGTTGGAAAGAAGTTCTTGTAAGGACCCAAAGTATCTCATTATCTTGCTATAAATTTTCTTTCCATACAGACCCGTAAATATTTTCTTAGTCTGGTCAGCTGGGGATCGTGAGTTGTGCTACAGATGTGCAATATTGACTAATAGCCTCCTTAGAAATTTCTTTAATTCTTAAATTATTTACCAGTAACATTTTCTCTGTATTTCACTGTTTGTGTCATGTGGCCTCTCTCCTTGCAGGTGTATTCCACAAGTAGACTAATTTTTAAGGACATAAAATGAAAGTTGGGTTTGCTCAGAAGAACATTTCGATCAGTGGACAGATGATTAAAAAAAAAAGAGTTAAAATCAGCTAAAATATCTTCTTGTTAGTTCATATTAAACCAGCAACAGTTGTTACTGTTCTGTATGATCTCCAGACAAGTCATGTTTTGGTGACCTAAGGGACCTGAAACAGCAGTGACATGAGAATTGAGAGGACCAGGCAGAGATAGCTTAAATCTGCATCCCTTGTTTTTGTAAGACTTTCAGGAAAGACTCAGCTCTCACCAGTGGTGAGGAAAAAAAAAATAGTAAAAAAAAAAGTAACGTATTCCTGCAGGCAAGAGCCAGATAACCTTGTTTATACTGATGTCACAGTTTGCTGGATAATGGGATGAAACAAGCACATACCTCTAACAAGGTTAATGGGCTTGACAAAATTGGCAAAAAACAGTCTTGTCAGACATGAGGTTGTTTTCCTAATTAATAATTTATTGCAGGTTATAGGAGATTTAATAACGCAGATAGTGACAGAAGGGAGAAGCCAGGCTACACAGACTGGATCTAAAACCGAGACATTGAGGTGTGTGTAAGGAGGATGGATATGACCCAAAGTGGATGGTTTAATTAGCCTGAAATACTCTGTGAATCTCTGCACAGTCTCTGAGGATAAATGGGCCATGTTGAGTTATGTTCAGTATTTAAGTTCCTTTCCTTAGCTCAGGGTAGATGTAGAATATGAGCTGCTTGCCCAGACCCAGTGAAGACTTTGGCTCTGATCAGAACAACAATCCCTAAAATTTTACCAGAGTTTGTGCCAATCACTATATATGAGATTTATGAGGTTCATATTGTGTATCATCCTTTCAAAACGTTTGACCCTCTGAATCGTGTAGGTTCACTGAAGCAAAGAGATCGAGTTCACTCAATCCCTATAAAACCTTTTAATTGGTTTTAGTTCCTTCTGAGCATTGTTAAATCCCACAGTTTGTTGTAGATACTTTAAAAAAAAAAAAAATCACAGAAAAGCCACCAAAGCCAAAAATAAAACAACTGAAACACTGTTTGTAAGGAAAACTTCTTGTATGTCGGGAGAAAATGTTTTCTATGAATAAGCAAAATTATTTGACCCACTTCTGTTGCACATTATGTAAATAAAGAGAGAGAGAAACAGGATAAGAGTGAGAGATGGAAAGAAAAAGAAAGATTAAATTATCTGTATTTGACAAAGTTAGAGATAAATCAAAGAGTAAATGTAACACTTTGATTTTTAACCTTGACTACAGGAGAACAATGGAGACAAGATGGTTCAAGGGGGACCTTATTGCTTGACAGGAGGATGGAGCCAGGTGGGAGTTGGTCTCTTCTCCCAGATAACAAGAGCAAATGGCCCCAAGTTGCACCAGCTGAAGTTTAATTTGGATATTAGGAAAAATTCCTTCATGGAAAGAGTTGTCAAGCATTGGAAAAGGCTCCTCAGGTTAGTGGTGGAATCCCCATCCCAGGAGGGATCTGAAAGACGTGTGGATGTGGCACTTGGGAACATGGTTCAGTGATGGGCTTGGCACTGTTAAGTTCATGTTTACTCTCAGTGATCTTAAGGGTCTTCTTAAAACCAAATAATTCTATAATTCTATGATATTCAGCCCACAAATTCTATGATATTCAGCCCACACTGAGCCTGTGCTCAACGATTTGTCCTGGTTAAAGCACCTCCTCCAGAATGACATCCTATTTTCATTTGGAGACATCATGGCTTGACTTAGGGTTGTTTACTGAATGTTAAAAACAGGCTTTATTTCTAATATGAAATAACCTGACTTCAAATTCTAGCCCCTCCTCCTTTATCTTACACAATTAGGTTAAAAAGCTTATCAGAAGGCCTTATTTCCTTCCAAAATATTATATTCATATATTATATGACCATTATAAGTCTAATCTAAGTCATTTTGTGATAACCAAACCAGAATTATTTTTTTTGTTTTGTTTCAGGCTTTTTTTTGTGTTTTTCAGACTGTGATTCATACAATTAAACACAATTTCAATAGCAGTATCTCTACTGGTGGGATTTCCTCTTGACTCTTGGCAGTCACTGCAGAGCCAGTGAAAACAGTCAGTGGAAACCAGGCCACGATTTATCTTACCCTCAAATAAATATCTGAAGTTTGCCACGTGACTTGCACCTGAAAAGTGCCTATTCCTTCCCACTGACTATAAAATGAGCTGGGTCTGACCTGCTCAGCAGCAAATGTCAGCTTAGCAGATAAATAATGTCAAGCATTTTCTGTAAGCTTTAATAATTTTAATTTTTTTTTTTTCAGCAGCAGTGCACATGGATGTGAAGTTTCCCTGGATGAATTCCACAGAAACAGTATAGAGAGCAAAAATAACACATTATTCGCCTCTTTATACAGCCAGTAACTACTCCCACTCTTATTTTTGCACAGACAGACGAAGAGGATCACATTGAGTCTTATCTTCTCTCCCTCTGCAACCTTTTCAAAATAACTGCTTGTCAAAACACACACACCCCTCCAGTTCTTCCATTCCTGATTCTCAGGTGTGTAATTCTCCAAATCACAAGAAATCATTGCACTGGTCCTCTTGGATTTAAGTGCCTCATTTGCTGTTATTAGATTATGTGCTGGAAAAGAAACCACATATAGAAGTAACTTTTTTCCCCCCTCTTTCCATGAAGGCACAGATTTAATCATGGGCAGCATCCCTGTTAATGCTGGTCATTAGAGTTATCTTGTTCCATCTGTCTCTGGGCCTGCATTTCATCTTCCAAGCAGGCCTTATCAGGATGCTGCAGCTGTCAATTAACCTCATTATCTGCGAGGAAAAATAGCCCCAGAACTGCTGGCTCGTGTGATATCTGCACTGAGGATTAAAGGAAGATTTGGCCTTCTGAAAACACTTCTGTTTACAAGTGAAGAGTGTGCATTTTGTGTTACAGTCCTGAGCTCCCTCCCTAATCAATCCCTTTGTGTGAGACTCAAGAGGTTCCCTCTGCACTGTTTGAAATCATGTTTACATTTATCATCAGTGATAGAAGAAGGACCTCAGAGTCAGCTTCCAACTCTCCCTTTTAGAGCTCTTATATTCATTGGCTTATGAACTGAAAAGCTTTCCAGATCCTTAATCTCCTTTAATAGATTTTTAAGGCTGCCTGTTGCCAGTTAGAGACAGACAGTTGCAGTATTTTATTATTACTCTTTATTATAGATAGAAAAGCCTCCCCATTTGGCTTTAATGGGAATGACGTCTTTGATTCCTTCCACACGTCACCTTTACATCACTGGACCTCTGTACACAGCGAGGAAATGCTGCTACTGCTCCTGAGTGAGGTGGAAAAGGAAAAAAAACCCACCAAACCCACAAACCAAACCTGTCCCAGGATCCCAGGCAGTGCTTTTGAGCCACTATTGCTTTGCCCTTCCTCTTGTTGTTCTGCTCAGGCTCAGGATGTGCAGCTCAGGGACGTGGCAAGGCAGAGATAACAAGCCCAGCTCTAAACCTGCCAGAAACCAGACAAGCAAAACATTGTGTAACAAACCCCAGGCTGCTCAGGGGCAGCCCAGCTTCCTTCTGCTGTGTGTCAGAGTTGTTTGCTGTTCCGGAGTGATCACAGGGATCATTCCCTCATCCTAAGGATGACATTTTTTACAGTGTGGGTGGTGAGGCCCTGGCACAGGTTGCCCAGAGAAGCTGGGGCTGCCCCATCCTTGGAGGTGTTCAAAGCCTGGTTGGGCAGGGCTTGGAGCAAGCTGGGATAGTGGAAGATGTCCCTGTCCATGGCAGGGGGTTGGACAAGATGAGCTTTAGAGGTCCCTTCCAACCCAAACCATTCCATGATTCTATCATTCTTTCTTCATCCATCAGCTGCCTGAGATAAAGGAACTGAATATTGGACATGTTTACATGATGTTGGACATGTTTACAAGGCCCTTGGAGGACAACTGGATATTTTTCATATTCTCTTGATGCCAATGCAGGTGCACATTTATGTCCTTGGTTTGTAATCCCACCACTACCCACCTCAGGAGGGGTGTAGCTGTGGATGAGTATTGCCCAGCTGGATGTAATGAGTGATCCTGCAAAATAAAATCTTACTGGGAAGAGGTGAAGATTCTCAGGCCCTGACTGGGAGACCCTTGGCTAAGAAACAAACCTCCACTCCTTGAAACGACACTTGCCACGGTGAGAGGAAGTTTAGAATCATAGAATCACAGAAACATTAGGGTTGGAAAAGACCTCTGAGATCATGGAGTCTGACCATTAACCCAACACCACTGTGTTCATTCCTAAACCCTGTCCCCAGGTGCCACATCCACAAGCCTTTTAAACACTTCCAGGGGTGGTGACTTCACCACGTCCCTGGGCAGCCTCTTCCTATGCCTGATCACTCTTTTGCTGAAGAAATTTTTCTTGATATCCAATGTAAACCTTCCCTGATGCAACTTGAGGCCTTTTCCTCTCACCCTGTCACCTGAGAGAAGAGACCAAACCCCACCTCTCTACAACCCCCTTAGTTTATTTACATGCTGGCAAATTAATCCTATTTGTTTAACACTTCTTTGAGATCAGTGGTGTTCTGAACAGCCTGAAAGTGTTACCCAGACTTCAGAAAGCAGAGGCTGTATGAAAATATGACTGGAAGTAGCTGTTTTGGGGATGAAGAGATAAAGTTGGATCTCTGAGTTACACTACCAAGCAAATTTTGCATGATAAGACCTTTGTTCCCCAGAGAAAACCTGCTATGCTAAAAAGCTTTCTCAAATTTATATCAGATCCCTTCAGTGGCTTGGATTCTGGAGTGTTCTCCCCACCACCACCACCTTTAATTAGCTAATGTTCAGATTATGTTCCTCCTTCCTCACAGTCTGAGTGTGATTCATTTGGGAATGTGGCTTAATTGTCCCTTGGACACCCTGGCCATAAACACTGTGATGTACAGAGACCGTTTGAGCCCAGTGGATTTGTTAGCATGGATCCAGGAAGAAGGCAGTGACTGTGCCTTCAGGGTCACCTCTGGTCCAGAAGGAGATTATTAGAGCTCAGGTATATCCATTTGGAGGACCAAAGCTGGCCACATGCTGAGCAGGACAAGCCTGTACAGGACTTTTTCTCCTCAGCTCTGCAGCAGGGGGATGGCTGAGACTGCTGACTCCAGTTTGGAGTTACAAACCATGTCTGACTCCTGGAAACCAAGGGTGGTGACTCTACACCAAATCTCTTGGCGCATATTATCCTCTTGTTATCTGAGGAAAAAAAAAACCAAACCCAGGCATTCTTCCTCCCTCCTTTCCTGTCCTTTCCTTTTAATATTTCCCTTAGATAAAAATTGTACTCAGCTGTACAAGACTGAGGGAGAGCAGCACTGTGCTGAGAAAATAAGAACAAAGCAACATTGTGCAAGGTACAGCACAAACCTCCAAAGGTGGAAGTCCCAAGAGCACCACCAGAACCAAAGGTGCCTTTTAGAGCCAAGCTGCAGCAAATCTCTCTGTGTCAAGCAGGTCTGTCCACAATTCTGCAGCTGAAGGTGTGTTTGCCATGCACGTGGACCTGAGAGACCTTCCAAGGGGCTGACACCATCATGTTCTGGTCTAGTCTTTATCTCTTCCTAATTTTCTTCCGAATTTTAATTTTCCACTTAGTAAATTACTGCTTCTTCCACTCTCTGTGCTGCCTTGTGCAGCCATGAATATGTTTTTACTCAGTTCCACACAAAATGTGACTTTGCTTTTGAACAGGCTGAAATCCACCTCTGCTTTGTTGGCACTCCCTGCCCTGAAAATGGGGTTGGTGACATTGCACTCTTCCTTTCCTGTCTCTTTAATTTTTCAGTGACCTGGAAAGTCATAATTTTGGATTACTCCAGAATGATATTTCCCCCATTTTCCCTGATTGTGGTAATTACACAGCTGAGATGTTTGTAGGCTTAAATTTGTTGTATAGCACCAGAGAGGGACAAAAACCCAGGGGTTAACAGATGAGAAGGTACTGAAAATCACTGATTTAGATTTGAGGGAAACAAGAAAATTGGCATACTTCTTAATTGGGTTTTCTTGACTCATTCATGATGAAAACTGGGCAATACTACTTCTGATTTCCAAGGCCAGGCTGCTTATGTAGCTGCCTGGAGGAAATGTAGGCACCTAAATGCCTTTTCCAAGAGGAAATGGCCTCAAATTGTGTCAGAGGAGGTTCAGGTTGGATATCAGGAAGTATTTCTTCAGTGAAGAGGTGGTCAGGTGTTGGAATGGGCTGCCCAGAGAGGTGGTGGAGTCCCCACCCTGGAATTGTGCAGGAAACAACTGGAGGTGGCACTCAGTGCTGTGGTTTAGTTGACAAGGTGTTGTTCAGCCAAAGGTTGGACTCAATGACTTTGTAGGTCTTTTCCAACTTAATGATTCTCTGATTCTACTCTGTGATTCTTTAAAATCCTTTTCTGGCCACCAGCAATGTCAAATCTATAAAACGCTCTCCTCTCCTGTTATTTTTGTTCTCTTAACACGTCAACATTTATACTCACCTGTGCAGGAAAAGCACTTTTATGTTTGGAATGACCCTAAACCCAAAGGAAATAAGGCATGAGGCTGTCTAAGCACCCCTGTGACCATCCAGCCCTTCTGTAACACTGTATTATCCAGGGGGAGATGTGCTGCTTGCAGGTCCTGTGCTTCTCTTCCCAGACTCAGCTTTTCAGGGATGCAGAACACAAACCCTGTTCTCTCTGCCCGAGGGCACTGCAGGGCTCTGTGGTGAACCACAGAGGATAATTATTATTTCCCCAACACTCTGTTTGTTTTTCAGGAATCCCCAGGCTCTTTGCTTCCCTTACAGAGCTAATTCCGATTCCTGTTGCAAATTTCTGCCCCTGATTCCCTCGGAGATGCTCTGAAGTGCTTCAAATGGGAACGATCACTGGCAATTTTACTTGGAGACAATTCTGTGCAATCGAAATGATTGTGTTAAGCCAGCCTGCTCTCCTGTCATGATTTGGAAAGCTCTTTGAAAAAAATAACAAAACTGTCCACAAAAATTGCAGCTCTAAAGCTTATAAAGTCTTTATTGCTGGTGATGACATTTTGGTTTGGGTTTCTTTCTCTTTTCTAGATTTCCAATCCGTGTTCATTCAGAGCATTTCATTATGGTCCTAAGTGTAAAGGAGCAGAATTCATAGGCTGATGTGCTTTATTGCTCATAAAAAAGAACTAGGAATGAATAAAAGGAACATTCAGAGTTAGAGGCACTGCAGCTGGATTGTGTTTTCCTGCTTATTGCAGAAAACTGCATAATGCTGTGATGTTACCGGCTCCACAGTTCATTGAAATATTTATCAGCAGACTAGATGCTTCAAAATTAGCTGCTGTAGTCACAAATATGCAGAAAACCAACTTTCATTTTGGCCTCTTCACGCTGATGGCAAAGATTTAATGGAATGTGGGTTACCCTGGGCTGAAGTGCCCAGAGAAAACAGCTGGATCCAGGGGTTCTGCATTTCTAACTCAAGGGGGTGTGTGTGTGAGGATGTGCTTCCATGAGATGAAGGAAAAATACTCTGTAATTCATAGTTGTGTTGTTGGTGTTCTCCAGGGGAGACCAGACTCGTGATTGCCATTTTTAAATGGGGAAAATGAGGAAGAGAAGGAGAAACAGGACAACACAGTCACTGACACAACTTCAGCTCAGGCCTTCTATACATCAGACATAGCCATCACTTCAGAGGAAGAATAACCTCAGCTTAATTCTTAATGCATTTGCAGGAGGTATATTTATTACTTAAAAAAAAAAGAAATACGTGGAGAAGTTGTTTTGAAAGGTTAAATGGTGCTACAGCAATTTGCAATATGTGAATTTATATTGCCTGGAGATCTAATGGTATTAAGTCTGCACGTACTTGGGGAAAAGCCAAGGATATCATGGGAGACATCTGAGGGATGTACTTTATCTTTGGCTGTAAAAGCACTTGAAATCAGCATGAGCAACGTGTATTATAACAGAAATTATTGACCTTATTTGCACTGAGGATGTGTACATATGGAAGAGGAGGCTGAAGTGATAGTCCCTCCACATTTATATGTGTAAACATTTATACTGGAGACATCTTCACTTGGTGGAATAAACTCATCTTATACTTTTGCTTTCAGTGCAGACGAACTATTTTGAGAATCTCTTCACTGAGAGAAAATGGGTTGAATTCTAGACTTGTATCTTTGCCAGCATTTCAAAAACCCTTCATTCACCACTTCTTGCAAGGGTGGTGGTAGGTTTGATCCTGAGGGTTGTGAGACACTCGGATATCACAGAATCATAGAAACATAGAAAGGTTTAGGTTGGAAGGGACCTTAAAGATTATCCAGTCCAACCTCCTGCCATGAGCAGGGACACCTCCTACTAGCCCAGGTTGCTCCAAACCCCATCCAAGCTGGCCTTGGACACTTCCAGGGATGGGGCAGCCACAGCTTCTCTGGGCAACCTGTGCCAGGGGCCTCCCCACCCTCCCAGGGAAGGATTTCTTCCTAATATCTAAGCTAAATCTCTTCTCTTTCTGTTTAAAATCATTCCCCCTTGACCTATCAGTCGCCCTGTATAAAATCTCTCCCTAATGAAATGAGAAAAGCAGCATCTTTAAAGCAGCAGCACCAGTGAACAGAAGCCACAAGAATGAGAAATAGATGCAAACAGCTACAATTGGATAAAGGGCAAAGATCAGAACTGACTGAAGAAAGGACGCTTTAACCTTTATACAACGCTTGAGACTAAACTGAGTTAGAAAGGAATTGGGCTGCAAAGGCAGACATTTAGTGAATTCATAGTATGTTGGATGAAAAAAAAAGACAAAATGTATTTGCCCCGGGCAGAGGTAACAACTGATTCTTTCTAATCTTTCTGTTGCAGGGGGGGAAAAAAAAAACCTCATAAGCTACCAATTTTTTCGGATGAGAATGTGTTATATCCACCTTCTGTTGTGTCAGAAGGTTGCAATCAGACAATGCTTTGATTGAACAGAGAGCGGAAACAAAGGTGGTATTTAAAAAAAGCAGCGTGTGAGGAACTCTCTATTTCAAATTTAAAATATATGCAGAGTCACTCTAAATTCTGAGATGGTATTGCTATGACAGAAATACAAAAGAAGTTGTATTAAACCTATTGGCTTTATGCACTGTTTATTCTATGACTATGTAGAGCAAATATAAATGATTAATAAAAATGGAAGTGAGACAGCTCAGAGATAAAAGAGAGTGTTAAAAAATCACTTTGAGGAGCTTTTCCCTGAAGTGACATTCCACCCTGTCTTTCTGCTATGTGATATATGAGGCCTTTTGTTCTCCATGACTTTGATTTTTGTAATTAACTCACTCTCTGCTTTGCTTTCTGCAACATGTATTTCCCTGTGTAACCCTAACAACAATCCTTGTTCCTGCTGAAAGAGAACTGACAAAATCAGGAAATCCAGCACCTCTTTAAAGAAAACATAACAAATTCAAACAGCAAAGTGAGAAATCCCATCACAGATTAGAAATCCAGCTCCAAATAAGAATAGAGGCTGGTGTTTTTGGCTTTGGTTTTGTTTTCATTTTTGTTTTATTTTATAGATATTATTAATTACCTCAGAAATAAAATGAATGGTTTTCTTTTCCAGGATATATTGACAATATAGAGATTTCCTGATTCTTTGCCTGTCTAACCCAGTCTTCACTTTGCCCAGGCAAGGTATATTACGTGGAAGTAGAAGAATCTGATGTTTAGGGTAATATATTTTAGGGTTTTTTTGCTTGACCTTTAGTAATTATGGACTGATTGCAACTTTCAACTGTAACAGATCCTACTAAATTTATTTCATCATTATTAATACTTCGTCTGGATAATCTTGGCATTTTTTTATTTTCTAATCTTTATAGTTTTTTTATTTTCTAATTCTTTCCATTCCAAACTGTACTCTTGCTCTCTATCATTTTTTATGGAAATGTGTTCCATCACTGAAAGCTCGTCTGAAAAAGTATTTCCTTTTATCAGGATTAAGTTTCACACCTTTCCATTCATCTGGCATCAGAAGACACTAAAATTTATTCAGTTATTGAAGTCAGTGATTTATGTTTGGATAAAGCATCTCCTTAGAGTGACAAAAGGACTTGTCTTGAAGACAAGAGTGGGATTCATCACATCCACCTTTGGATGTTGACAACACAGATTCCTTTAAAGGTAGAGGAGAGAAACAGCACTTTTAGGATATGATTTTTCTCATTTATTTTACATGCCCCCCTTAGGTCGATGTGATTCATGCTCTGGTTTCTGGTGATGGTATGAACTAGATTTCTATGACTAGAAAGGGAAACAAGGATTAGCTCAGCTACAGGCATCCACAGTGCAGATATATCTAACCTTTGATTAGATTAATCCCTCAAATATTAAAAGCCTTCCTCTTTCTCTGGTACATTATTGCAGTGGTTACTTTGCTACTTATTTAAAGAGAGCATTTTTTATTATTTCTGAAATGCATTTGTGTGGCTTTTGCTTACACTCACTGCTTTTTCTTTTCTCTGCTAGTTTTGACAGACTCCGAGGAGAAAGCGTACCCTTGTTGTGAATATTTAAACTAATTAAAGGTTTTCATATGCTCATTTTACAGGAGATAAAGACAGAAATTTTGGATGAACCTGTCTTTGATTGCTTGCACAGTATTTTGTGGCTCCCCCATCCCTGGGAGTGTCCAAGGCCGGGTTGGACAGGGCTTGGAGCAACCTGGGATAGTGGAAGGTGTCCCTGCTCATGGCAGGGGGTTGGACCTGGATGGTCTTTAAGGTTCCTTCCAACCCAAAACATTTTGTAATCCTATGATTCTGTGATTTTCATGCTCAGAGGAGGAAGGTGGGTTCTCAGGGAGGGTTCAGTCTCCTGTAGGAGATGAGGTTTCCTGTCGATGAGCACTGCACTGCAAAGGGTTTCGTGAAGCGTGGGGACAGCAGAAGAGAGATCTACCAGAATTCAAAGGGAGAAGATTTTTAGCTTTTTCATGTTGGTTTAAGAAAACTGGCTTTCAGCCAAATGCAGAGGAAGAAAATTTACGCAGAAAATAAAAAAAATACAGGGGAAAAATAGTGAGGGGGAAAAAAAGAGCATTTCTGAATGCAATTAGCAGCTGTGCTCCAGTGACAAAGCACAGCCATTATTTCACAGCCTGGCTCACTAAATGATGACAAACTACTACTAGCAACAGTCACAGCTATTCCCTTTGTGCAAGCACAAGTAGCAGATACTTTATAATGGTTAAAGTTTCATCTTTGATCCCTGACTTATCTTGAAAGGTACTATTTCACCTACAACTGCTATGCAGCACTTAGGAAACAAGACAGCGTATTAAGAAAAAAACAAATGTATGTAATAAAGAGAGTGAGAAACTGAGACAGTAAAGAAGTTCTGAGAGAAATATGAAACAAAAACAACAAAAAAAATTACTCTCTAGATAAAAGACGATTTCCTGATTCCACGTAAGGAATTGCAACAGGTAAAACAGGCAGCAGCATCAGATCCTCAAGAGAAAACTCCGGGAGTGCCATTTGCAGATGTAGCAATGAAACCTTTTCATGGTGGTTTGGCCAACACAGATTTGGTGCTCAGGGTAATCATGGACCTTCTCAGTCCTCACTATAGGGTTATTTGCTTCTATTTTCTCTTCTTTTGAAGGAAGAGAGAGTTGTTGTTCTTCCATAGCTGAAATTTTTTCCAGTTGTCCTCCTTGAACAGCAGAGAAGAATCTCCCTCCAAAGGTGTTTCATACAAGAAGAGAGGACAGATATTGGGTTGAAGTTATTTTGGGTGCCAGAATCAGAGTCATTAAGCACTGTTGGATGATCCTCAACTCACAAAGAGGAGACCTGTAGGGCATTTAACTCAGGGCATCCTGTCAGATAAATTAGAAGAAAAAGATTTGACTGCAGGGTTAGGGGAGCAATCTGTCTGTGCCTCGAGATAAAGGAAGGCAGAATCATCCCAAGTGACAAAACCAGCTTATAAATCAAGATAGTTCAGATGGGGAGCGTGACCTTTGAATTCAGCCACGAGTTGGTCATTAATAATTCCAGAAAGAACTGTCTAAGGAGGATGCAACACGCCTTTCAGCTGCTGAAAAAGACTGGAAGATGAAAGAAGGTGTGTGTGTCAGCTGGGGATGGGAGCTGGATAGATCAGTGACTTTTTCCTCAAATCTGCTTCACTAAAGACTTCATTGTGCTTTAATTAAGGAGAAATTGTTCAGGCCAGGGCTTAGGCCACAAATCCTCAAAGCATCAATCTGCAGCACAAAAATTCTCATGTGGATTCGCTTTCAACCCTTTCATGATTTGAAGGTCAAAGAGTAAATTTTCTCAGGTGGTTTTTAAGGAAACATTTCATAAATTCTGACAAATAACCACACTCTTTGAACAGAGCAAGAAGCCCTGAAAGGAGACTTCTGTTTATCAGTCACATTCAGATAAATGTCCATGAAGGTCTGAATTCTTGTGGAGGGTTCTTTCCATAATCATTGACAAGCGGGAACTACAGACAACTTTCAGCCTTCAGATGACACTTATTCCTTCAAACATTTTCAGTTCAGGTTCCTCATCTCACTACAATCAATATCCACCATTCTCAGATTGATACTGATAAGGAACATTCCTTAGACCTGTGTTTCTTTATGGTTCCACAATTTCTTTATGAACAGTCGCAAATTCTTATTAAATACAAAAGCTTTGTGTATATTGAGCTTTTTTATACTTGTAAGTGGAAATTTAGAGAGACTTATCAATTAATCTTTCTGCAGACCACTAGCTATTGATTTCTGGGTTATGAGACAAGGCACAGATTTATATACTTTGCTGTAATAATGCTGCTATTTTTCCAATTATTTTTTTTTTTTTTTACAGACTGTCAAAAACTTTGGTCTGGAAATAAATCTGTGCAGTAACACTTTTAGTGAAAAATAGTTTCTGAATTTCAATTTTGAGAAATAATAAATACGTTGTTAAATTTTGAGTTTATTTCTTATATCTGTTTTGGCAATTGAAAAAAATACCTGACAAAAATCATTGAATTGTGGTGCTACTTAAAGACAAGGCTTTTATGATACCATCTCACCACTCTTCCAGCAACCACCACACAGCAAAAAAACCCAAGGTAACAAGAATATTTGCATGAAAATAGCAATTTTCTCTTCTAAACCTCCTGCTGACCTCATGGATTGTTGATCAAACTCACTAAATCAGTGCTAAAGCTCATGGCAGCAAAGTGAAGGACATGAGTGTTCTCAGGACTGTGACCCCAAAAAGAGCCTTCACAGACCTGGTGATCCCTTCCCTGTCTCCACAGAGAACTTCTCCTGCACTAATTGCTCCATGATGTGCTTGGACAGGACAGAAGTCACAGCTCAGAGGTTTTTTCCTAAGAGTTTCTCAGCACTTTGTTGCTGTTTTCCATTTCTGACCAGAGCTACCAATACCCAGCCCATCTTCTTCCCTACAGGCTGCCCAGGGAAGTGGTGGAGTCACCATTCCTGGAAGTGTTCAAAAAATATGTGGGTGTGGCAGCTGAGGACGTGGTTTAGTGGTGAACGTGGTGATGGTGCTGGGTTGAGAGCTGGACTCGGTGATCTTGTCCAACCTTGATGATTCTATGATTTCTAGAGGGCAGGAAACTTCATTAAACTGTGATTATTTGTTCTTGGATGTAAATGGTCCGAGAGCCAGAATTCCCAGACCTACAGGAACAAAGTAAACAGAGAGAAATCAGTGGACTGGCTCTCATCCCAGGTGAGCACTGGGAATATCAGCTCTTGTCTTCCACGTGAGATGGAGTATCACTTTGGATGTAAAACATGAGGCTCACCATGACAAAATCCAGACCCCAGTGCAGTTTGAACAACAGGCTCTTTATACACATTTCTTGTACTGGAAGTTCTCATGAGCAGCTTTGTTTTCTGTAAGAAGTAATTCATCTCTCTGTGCCTTTGGGGCATTGTATATCTATTCCTCCTGCCCTCTGATAAAGAGGTGCCCTCAAGAGATGATATGTATTTTCTTTAGTGAGTGCCAAGTATGAAGATACAGTGTAAATATTGTTGCTCTTTCTTCCAATTCCACTTTTATCCAGGTTTGGGAAGGAGAAAAACTCCCAGATGTTTCAGAAGTACCCTGATAGTCACAGGAGGGTTCTGTCTCTAGAAACAGAGGACATAGAACAGAAAGTCCTAGAAAATTCATCCATCTAAATGTCTAAAATGTAGTAGGATGAATCTTGGCCACGTAGCAATAGAGAAAGTTATAAGTAGAACTGCAAGAATGTTGCAGCTTTCAGTGCAGATCGAAATAGCAATTTATATAATGAATTACATAACATTTATTTAAAGATGTATTTGTAAAATTTATTTCAGTAAATCACGTATTTATATGGCAGTCAGGTAAAGTGCCCACTGACGGGGAAATGGGAAAGTTTGCAACCCTTTTTTAAAGAGACTGTAGGAAGGAGGACCCTGTGACCTGTCAGCCTCACCTCTGAGCCTGGGAAAATCATGGAGCAGTTCCTTCCAGGAACTGTGCTAGGGCAAATGGGGGACAGGGAGGTGATTCAGGACAGCCAGCATGGCCTCGTGAAGGATGAGTCCTTTTTGACCAACCCCGTGGCCTTCTATGATGGAGTGACTCCATCAGTGGACAAGGGAAGGGCTGCAGATGTCTGTCTGGAATTCTGTAAGGCCTTTGACACCCTCTCCCCCAACATCCCTCTCTCTAAATCGGAGAGAGGTGGATTTGATGGATGGGCTGTTCAGTGGACAAGGAGTTGGCTGGATGGTCATACCCAGAGGGTCAGTTGTGAATGGCTCCATGTTCCCTCGGACACCAGTGACAAGTGGTGTTCCCTCGGGGTCTGTGTTGGGATCAGTACTGAGGAACAGCTTCATTAATGGCACAGACAGCGGGATTGACAGGTATAAGGTCCTCACGTGGTTCAGGGCAGCTCCTGGTATCAATAGAGGCCGGGAGGAGAATGGATTGGGAACAGCACCGCTGAGAAGGACTCGGGGATGCTGGTGGATGCCAAGGTGTGACAACAGAAAATGTAAGAATTTCTGCACTCAGACCAGAAATCACAGTCTTCCACATTTCTAGAAAGAATATTAGCAAGAAGCAAACATTAGGGTAGAAGTGTCTTAAATTATCTCTCAGCATCTACTGAAAACTTTTTTTCAGAGACTTTCTGAGCCAGAAGTAGTCTTATGGTATTTAATTGCCATTAGGGACTTTTCCTCCATGGAGTTGTTTTGAATCCTTGGAAGCTTCTAGCATCCTTCAGGACACAACATTTTAGGTAAAGACTTTTTTGTTGTTTTGAAGCAGGCCTCACTGATTTTTTTTTTTGGCATCCTTCTATCTTTGCATTAGGAAGGAAAGTGGATTTTTTTTCTTACCTTCTCAATACCATTTTTTATAGATCTCCATCATTTTCTGCCTCAGTAGTCTCTATTGAAAGCTGAATGCTCCTAAACTAGAGCAGTTCTTATAGTTAATTCATTCCACAGACGTAATTCCCTTGATGACTTCCTGTTGTGTCTTGTTCATTACTCCTTTGCCCATTTTCTCCCCATCAGGGAAGCTCACACACATTCCCTTCTGCTGACTCCCTTCAGTGGGGATGTAACTTCCACTGGAAGGATGAATCACGCAAAATAATTTCTTTAAACAGCTGATCCTGAATCATAAGGGCTTGTCAGAGGGCATCTTTAGCTTATTTACCTGAGAAGGAGAAAGAACAAATTCTGTCCTCACGCCAAATGGAGCTGGAGCTCCAGATGGAGGAGGTAGGTCAGATAGGGAAAAGAACTGTGAATTTATGGGTAACTGCACTCTTGACTTCAAGAATAGTAGGATATTGGAGTCTTGCACTGATCACCTGAGCTATTCCCTCTGTGTATCTAAAATATTCCCTGGAGACCCAAAGATACAACAGAGGAGCTGCAGGAGACTCCTGGTTACACACAGGAATCAAGGGGTTTGTTTCAAATAAATTCCATTTGAGGATGTTGAGTTCAAGAGCTTCCTGTCCAGCCAGCTGGGGTGGAATTTACAGCACCTCAGCTTCTCACTGGTGGCTGCTATGACACATCCCAGCATCCTGAGGTACCTCCCTCTGGACTAATCTATTCCTTAATGAATTTACCGAAAGGTAAGAGTTCTCACACAACACGATACCCACAGATCTTTAAGTTCATGGTTTGAGTTTTACCTGTGAGTTTTACCTTTGCCTGCACACCAGGCATGTCCCAGCTGATTATAGCAGGTGAGGGATTAAGGATACTGCATCTCCCTGGCTGTGGACACAGTTCCATGAGTAGAGAAGTCTTAAAACAGTGCAGCTCATTTACATAACTAGAAAGGGAACAAATGACAGTCGTTGTCTGCATAAATAGCTGTTCCCTCCCACTCTCTACCTCCACCAGATCTTGTCCTCAGGAACCAGGAGATGTCTCTTTCTGACTGTTAGAAATCTTCTAGTTGGTGGGAAGTGACTGAGGGATATTCAGACCAGAGGGTCCCATCTGTCATCAGAAATCTGAGGTATTTCTCAACCTCATGCTGTAGCTGCAGCACAGGAGAACTTTCCTTTCCTCTGGGTCTCCTTTGGATGCCCAGCACAGTTGTCATCACATCAGAGCATCTTCAGGTCAATAAGGTCTGGTAGGTGGGATTTTAGGGTGAGTGGGAGGCTGTGGTACCAACTGGGGTTAGTTCCTGTCCTGGCAGAACAGAACAAGCCAAGTGGGTGAATCTCAATATTCCAGTCTTGTCAAACCTGATAGTGAAAGAGGGATTCATCTCATTAGAGGTCTGCTTTGTGGGTGTTGACAAGCTGGGCTGGTGTTCCCAGTGTGTCTGACATCAGTGGAAACAGGCACATTTGGGACATGGTTCCTCTGAGCTGCTTTCAATATCCCCATGGGCTGAGACTCCTCATATTCCAGTACATACACAGATAAAATTTGGCCTTAATACGAAGGGAGAGATGGTTGACCAGCTCAGACCCAGTTGTCCAATTAATTAAATCACACCTAAAGTGTCCAAATAAAAGGACAAGGACCTTCTAATAAAATACTTTCAACCCAGTCTCAGCAAACATTCCCACAACCAGCTCACCCCTGTGTAGGATGACAGATGGATGGCTGTCGAGGTCATCAGTAGTAACTCATTCTTTGCTCTCAGAAGCCTTCTCCTGCCCCTGCCAGTCTCTCATGCTGGCCAAGAGAATGGTTATCATGCTTTACACATGCTTAAATAATGAAGACCTATTTAATAGACTGCTCAGGAGGATAAACAGTAAAGCACCATTTGCCTGTGAATGGTTTAGTTGCTTTCTCCTAAAGAAAATGGTCTTCAGAGAACAAAGTTCTTAGATAGACTCTCCTCACTACTTTAGTGAGAAACCTGACACCAATATCAGCTGAGACCATCTCAGGCAGTCCAACTGCTGCTGGATATGGGCCACTAGATGATTCTCTTGGCCTGCTGCCCTTCTCCTGGGAAAGATAGGGAGCAGATGTTGGAGCAGCACACAATAACTGAACAGCTGGGAGTCTTCTTTCATGCTTAGCAACCCAAGGCAACACTTCACTGTGAGGCTTCTGATTTTTGAGGTAGGACTACCATAAATTCTGTAAGTTTTGAGGGAACATAGCTAAGGTTTTGATTCGTTTTCTGTGGGGTTTTTTTGGAATGGGGTAAGACCTTCAAGTTAAGAGTGAATATAGATTTTTTTTTTATGGGAAGAACAAACATTTTGCTGTGGAGGGTTTTTTTGTCCTGCATCATCTAATGTCCTTCATTGTCTGGTGCACCCTCAGTAAGTTTGCTGACAGAATCAAGCTGTGGTGTGTCTGACATGCTGGAGGGAAGGAATGCCATTCAGAGGACCTGGACATGCTTGAGAGATGGGGTGTGCCAACCTCAGGAAGCTCAACAACTCCAAGTGCAAGGTGCTGCACCTGGGTTGGGACAATCCCAAGAGCAAACACAGGCTGGGCAGAGAAGGGGTTGAGAGCAGCCCTGAGGAGAAGGACTTGGGGGTGTTGGTGGATGACAGTCTGGACATGACCTGGCAATGTGTGCTCACAGCCCAGAAAGTCAAACCTGTCCTGGGCTGCATCTGAAGAAATGTGGGCAGCAGGTGGAGGGAGGGGGTTCTGCCCCTCCACTCTGTTCTTGTGAGACCCCACCTGCAGTTCTGAGTTCAAATCTGGAACCTCCAAAATAAGAAGGATGTGGAGCTGCTGGAGCGAGTCCAGAGGAGACCATGAAAATGCTCTGAGGGCTGGAGCCCCTCTGCTCTGGAGCCAGGTTGGGAGAGCTGGGGGGGAGAAGAGAAGGCTCCAGGGAGACCTGAGAGCCCCTTCCAGGGCCTAAAGGGGCTCCAAGAGAGCTGGAGAGGGACTTGGGACAAGGGGCTGGAGTGAAGGACAAGGGGGAATAGCTTCAAACTGGCAGAGGGCAGAGTTAGATTAGATATTAGGAAAAAATTCTTCCCTGGGAGAGTGGTGAGGCCCTGGCACAGGTTGCCCAGAGAAGTTGTGGATGCTCCATCCCTGGAAGTGTTCAAGGCCAGGTTGGATGAGGCTTTGAATAACTTGATCTAGTGGAAGGTGTCCCTGCCCATAACAGGGAGCTTGGAACCAGATGATCTTTAAGGTCCCTTCCAACTCAAACCATTCTATGATTCTGAGATCTTTAATTTGCTTTCTTTTTTCCCCTCGTACGTAGCGAAGTTACCAAGAGCTGTGAGACGTGACCAGAGAAGATCTCAGAACTGGAGAAAAAGAAATCTTTGAACAGTCTAGTTGATTCTTTGCTCTGCTTCACGGTGCTGGATCAAACCCAGAGCTGAAGGCACTCCCAATGTGTCTGTGCCTGCCTTTCTCCAGGGAAGGCATCTGTGCAGCCATGGGGCTGCTCCTGTGCCAAGGCAGCGGGAGCAGGGCTGTCTGTGCTCCTGTTGTGGAGCTGTGTCCCACCCAGGCTCCTGCACCAGGGCTGAGACCCACAGGGGCTACAATGTACAAGTAAGCAACTGTGTCAGGCATTTTCACACTGGACAGGTAATGGATTTGGTTGGTTTTAAAACCACATTGCTTTTTTTGTTCTCCTTTTTTTAATCTGGGGTCAGAGTAAAAGCAAGGTCGATTTGAAATTAATTTACGTGCTAAGGGAAATAGAAGGTGGGAGATGCAGAAAATGAAGGGGAAGGGGTAAAAAACTGGAGAAAAGGAGGCCTAGGGGAGACTTTTTTACAACAACTACCTGAAAGGAGGTTGTAGGTGAGGTTCAGCCTCTTCTCCCCAGCAACTAGCCCCTGGACAAGAGGACATGGCCTCAAGCTCCATCAGAGGAGCTTCAGGTTGGACATCAGGAAGAATTTCCTCACTGAAAGGGTTGTCAAGCATTGGAAGGGGCTGCCCAGGGAGGTGGTGGAGTCACCTTCCCTGGAAGTGTTCAAGAAATGACTGACCTCAATGCTGTGGTTTAGCTGACATGGTGGTGTTTGGTCAAAGGCTGGACTTGATGATCTTGGAGGTCTTTTCCAACCTTAATGAGTTGGTGATTCTTTGGACAGGTAAGAGGAAAGGGCTTCCACAATAGGAAGAGTAATAGCAGGTACACAGGTATCATGGAATTTCAGGGTAATTAGAAGAACCTCATTAGCAGGTAGCTTCTCTTACAGCACAGGTCTCATGGGATTTGGGTGAGGATTTGGGCATTCAGCACCTCAAATTCTTCACATGGATCTGGGTGGCTGAGAGCAGCATGGTTGGCAGCAGCAAAAACAGTGTGGTACCAGTGTCTCCATGGGATGTGCTGTCAGAGGCTCCTCTAAGGCTGCTATAGATACCCAGGCTCCTTTAGGGAACATTTTCCAGGTCTGGAGAGCTTTCCCTTGAAGGCTGATCTGCAGAAGGGAGTCAGTGACTGGATGCTTTTATGTATGTACCTTGCAGGGAACATGTGCCACCCTGCTCTTCTCCTAGTGCTAATCACAGGAATCAGCTGGACAGCCCTTCCCTTCATCACCAACCATCTCAGCACTTTCCACAGCTCCACTCCACTGGTTTTCCAGTAACAGGTTCGACTCCTGCACTGGTGGTGCAGGGATGCTGTTGCTGTGCAGCTCTGAGGCAATGCAGGACAGTGCAGATGCTGCTGTTCCCGTGCAGTCCCTTCTCTTCCTGGGTGTGTGTCTGCTTTTCCAAGCTCAGAGGGCTCAGCCTGGACACAGGCCACCTACCCATCTGCAAATACCATCTGCAAAATGGTGCTTCCAGCTGAAATTCCTGCCCTGCTTCCCCTCAGTTTCCCTCAACTCCAGCTACTTTATCACTTTTCTTTGCAACCAACTCTCTGCAGCTCAGGGGGAAATTGGCTCTCCCTTCATCCTCCCTCCCACAGCCCCTCTCCCTCCCAGCAGCGATGCCATCCTCCCTCCCTCCCATCGCCGTCTGCTGCTGACCCTGGCACACTAATTAAATAAGAAACAAAAATCTCTGAGAAATGTGGCTGAGGTGACACGGAGAAGAAAGATTTGGGGGAGATGGGAAGAGAGGAAAAAAAAAAAGGGGAAAAGGGTTGATTTAAAAAACTTGATTTGAATAAATCCCTCCTCCTGCTCCTCCTCATTGGTTTCTTTTCCTCCTCCATATTAATGAGAGCAGCCAAGGAGAAGCTATTGGTTCCCTATCGCTTTCCCTTTCCTCAGGCACTCGGGGGAGGAGGTGTTTGCATTTCTCCGCAGGACCAGCTCGCTTTGCAGAGCATTGTCTGGGTATGAGAATCACACACAGGCACAGGGACAGGGGCGAGCGCACCGGAGCATCTCACTCGGGCAGAGCATCTCAGCCAGCCTGAGCACCCTTTCAGTCCCTTGCCCCTCCCTGAGCACCAACAGCCCCCCCCTAACAAAAGAGAAAAAAAAGAGAAAAAACAAAGTTTGCAAATATCCCGCCTCCCCCTTTGGTTTTTTATTTTTATTTTTTTTTTTTTATTATTTTTGGTTAGGTGGTTGTTGGGGTTTTTTTTAATATTTTAGCGATGGCAAATTCCTTCACGGCCAGGAGCTGGCCCATCCCCTGAGCAAAGGCAGCTCGGACATGACCGGCAGGCGAGGGAGGAGGAGGAATTTGGATTCCCTTCGGAGGCGCCGACCCCTCCTCCGGCCGGGGGGGAGCGCGGAGCCGGCGGGGCTGGACCGGCCGCTGTCCCCCCGCGGCCCCCGCCCCGCCCCGCACCACGGGGATGCGGCATCTCCAGCGCCGGGACGGATCCCTGCTGCAATGGTAAGTCCTCTCCTTCCTTCCCCAGCTCCCCCCGGCGCTGCCCCATCCCCAGACCCCGGGGACGCCAAAGCGGCAAAGCGAGGAGGACCCGCCGGCTCGTCTCGACAGTGATTTACCGGCTCTTCCCTCCGCTTCCCCAGGTCCTGGGAATACTTCTTTAGCGGGGAATCGCACGCAGGCTTCCTGCCTCCGGCACAACTGTAGGCTCGGAGGATGCGTCCTCCAGATAGGTTTGGCTCTTCCCGAACCAATCAATCTCCCTTCGCGAGTGGTGACAGGTTAAGGCGCTCAGTATGGGAATCACGTCTGGTTTTAACACAATATGGCTGGTAAATAAAATGTGATTGCTAAACGGCCCCCGCTGCTGCTGGCGGCATTTCCGAGCCCCCGGCTCCCTTTGCAGTTCTGCATCTTCACCTGCCGCAGAAACTCTGATTCACCCTCCGAGCAGAGCACCAGGACATCCCCGCTTTTCCTGTGGGGTAGCAGGAGAGGTTGCGGTCAGTGTGCCTTTGACCTCTGCTTGCCTCCGGGCACTTCTCCTTCTCAGGGTTTGAACGGCTGGTTCCGATAAGACCATCTTCATGCAAAGCACATCTCAAGTCGGGGGGTGGCTCACAGGACAGGCTCTTTTCCGATGTGCTGAGAATTTAGGACGTGAACCCTTCAGGTGTGTGTTGGAATCTGAGGAGTTTGCAGCCAGGGGGATTAAGATACTGAGATAATGCAGCATGTTGTTCAGAACTGGAAAATGCCTGGGAAAAAAAAAGGGGGGATTTGGTTAGTGACATCCCAGTGTTTATCACCAGACAATCATCCCACTCACGTAGAAGCACGTCTGGAAGAACTCCCTGGAAGTCAGTGGATTTCTTCTGCATCTGATCTGCAGGTAAACAGAATCTGGCCTTTAGCTTGAAGGATATATTGGAGTAGCACAGGAGGGAACTATAATAAGAAGGAAATATTAACTACAGTGAAAAAGGCAGCAAAGTGACCTAATTCTTTCCCGGGGTATTATCAGTTACCATCCCTCTGGTGCCTGTTAATTACAGTGCAAGTGCTGGACTGATACGACAACGTAGAAGTGAAGGAGCTTTCGGGATATTTTATTTAATCTGTTGGAGTCAACAAACAACAAAGAGGTTTTCTCTTGCTGTTCTTTGGGTGCACAGCCACCTCACTTCTCTGTTCAGCCTATGCAGCGCTGGTCAGGTACAGCAGGGAAACGTTCCGTGGCTAATCAGAGGGAATGTTTGTTTACTTGAGGCTAAGGACAGAAGGAAGGCAAACTCCTTAAAGTGCTGCTGGTGTAGCTGCAGAGAAGGAACGTGTTATACAAGCATCTGTCTTTGGCCAATGCAAAGCACGCTGGAGGTGGCTAGGAAGAAGTTGTCCTGTGGGGTGGGTAAGGCAACGCTGCTGCAATTTGGTGGATAATTAAGGAATGCTGGACAGTGCAATAATGGGAGTTGGATTAAAGTTGATATGTCTGCTTGTCGTCCTGGTTACAGTTTTGGGTTGTGGTCTTGTACCTTTATCCCCTCCTGTCCCTCTGTGCTGCAGGCAGTGGTTGCTGCTTTGTTGTCATTCAGGACAGCTCCAGTTGATCTGTTATTGTTCAGGCAATAGCAACTGTTATTGTCCAGGCAGTTCATCTCATCCAGGAGTGGAAGGTTTCTGGTGGTTTTGTTTTCTCCAATCAGAGGCATGAGTACATGACTGGAAGGATAACCATTGACACTGCACGGGCTCAAAGGTCAGGGGGGGCTTTCTGTGTGATAAATACACTTATTTCTCTTTAAACAGAGAATTAGCCTTGTGATGAGTAATTAGCCTTGAATGGCTTGGATGGCTTTAGCCTTCCATCATTCCTTGGGGTCCCTGTGAGGAATTGGAGGGTTCCTTCCTCCCTGTAGGTTTAAGATGTCTGTTGTTTGCACGGCGGGGCCAAAGCCACACAGATCTGTCCAGATCTGCTGTCGGTGTGTTTGGGAAGCTCACAAACACCAAGGCAGGAGTTTTGTTGTGGGATGATACCAGGGAGAGAGAACCAGAGACTTCTGAGATTGTGGGCTGTGCTGTTGATCACACTCAGACCTTTGTGCATCACATCTCTCTTCATTTGGCTGACTGAGCTGGCATCCTGGAGATATTTTTTTCCAGGGTTGAGTTCCATATGTGCCTATGCCTTTGAGAAGTTGAGACCTGTGTCCCCAAGCTGATTCATTCCACTGTAGCAGATTTTGTTTTCCTTTCCTTCCTTTCTGAGCTCACTTAGTACAAACAGTCTAATTCCTAAAATTATCTTTAAATGAAAGCAGAGTATTTGAGTGAAGAATCACTGAGAAAAAGCAAACTCAGGACAGGATCATGTTCTAATTCATCTCTGGCAGAGAGATCTACAGAGATATCAGGTCTGTAACAGTTAGTTCTGATTTAACAGAAGGGTTATTCATTTGGCACTGTTTTCAGGAGAGTTAAACTGATGCAAGGACATAGAAGTCAGAGGAGATACTGAATTTTATTTCGCCCCATTCCTTGGCCCAGGGGGTGCAGCCACAACTTTAAGTCAATGAAGTGAATTTTTTTGTTGGCTCATGTTCCTTGGTTTCCAATCCCTCTTCTCCTTTCACCTCCAGCCATCCCATACCACCTGTGATTTGGTACATACCGCAAACAGTGGGATTTTGGGGGGAGTTTTCCACATCAGGACAGAAGTGGAACAACTCTACTAAAAGGGATGTAAATGCAGCAGTGAGCAAATCCCTCTTTTTTCCCATCCACAGCTTAAAAGTCATCTTTGCTGTTCCTGTATCATCAGGGTTAGCTGCAGCACCACTGAAACAAGCTGTTTCAGAGTATTCCTGTTTCCCAGTACACAGCATCCCTGATGAGACACTTTCCCAGTTCCCTTGGTGTGCTGAACTTGTTCTGTTCTTAAGAAATGCTTTGCATACAGAAAGGTATTTGGTAGTTTTCCACAAGTACTGGGATTCACGTGTCTGCTGTGGCTGCTGAGACGCTGTTTGGATTGTAATTGAGTGGGCACAAATACATGGGAAGAGAAGCAGATTTTTTTTTTTTTCAGAAGCTTCACGGCAGAATGTCCTCACCCCATTGCTTTGCCGGTGTTTGATTCTCTGCCCACCTTTTGCTCTGTCAGTTTATTGATCTGTCTCCTTAGCCTTGACTTTTTACCCCCACAAAAACAAATCAGGAATGTGTATAAAACTCGCCGGATTGTTCCAGCCTTGTTTATGTAACTCACTGCAGCTCATTGACTGTGTTCCCGTGCAAACTGGTGGGCTCACCTCTAGAGCAGGATTAGTAATTTCAGGGTTGAACTTCTTATGACAAACCGTTCCATCTTCTAAAGAAAAGGCAGGAGCGTCATCACACAGAGCATTTAAAGCTGACATGGCTGTTGTGCTGAGGAATATTCCCTTGGGAAGGGTCCTGCAGAAGTACACGGATGCGGTTGCCGGGACTCGGTTGCTGCTCTGGTTCCGGGCTACTGCTGAATCCAAATTCTTCTGAGATCATCACCCCATGGAATGAGCTGATTTGCATCTGACTTTAATCTGCCCTGGAGACATCCTGCAAGTCTCATCCCTGCTCATTCAGGTGTCATATTTTACTCTCGGATGGCTTAAGGTAGGATTATGCTCTGAAACTGCTCTGATCCATTTAATTGCCATGTTATTTTAAAACAAGTTTTAAAAGGTGTGACCTCTGCTTAATGCCCTTTTTAAAAAAAGAGAACAAACACCAAAACCCAACAAATTAACTCAACAATTCTAGTTTCTGTTAATGCAATTCATAGTTCACTCTAAAACTGACAGAAAGGGGGATAAATATGTATATGGTCGAATTCTTCTTAATAATGGTTATGACAACAGCAATAATAATTTATTTTATAACACATTGGGGATATTGAAGCCCAAGAGCTCCTTACTGAGAATACAACATTAAACATCTGCCACATGTGTTTGTAGGTTTGTCCATCCAGTGTTGAGGCATTTCCCAAGAAGCCTCAGCCACAGTGGCTTTTGCACCCCATTAGAGATGGCTGGGTCACGATTGCTCAGGAGCTGCAAATGGAAGGATAATTATAGTCTGTTATCTATGATTTGTTGGTTTGCTAAATGGAGCTGAGGGTTAGGGCAGGAAGAGATGTTTTAATCTGTGTGGTGGGTTAATAGCCCAGATTTTTTATTTTTATTAATTTGTTCCTCGGAATGAGGCAAGTTTTGCTTCTTTCTCTCACTGCAAGGGAGAGCATATTATCCCATCTGATTCTGTGAAGATTATTAAGGAAAAACTCTTTATTGAAGGGAAACCTGACTGGATGAAGCTTTTAATTGCTGGGCAGTAGGTGTATCATCAGGTCCATCTTTGAGTAGTGGAGGGGTAAAAATTTCCTCTTTCTCAAGGTGAAAACTTGGCCCTCAATGATCCTTGGCAAAACTATTGTTCACTTCATGAGGAGGAAGGCTTTCTCATTCAGGAGTGTTTGGCTGCCTGGATGATGTTCATCTACTCTCACTTGGGCATCTGAAAACTAAATGGTCACATCCAAACCAATCCCCCTAATTCCCTATATTGGAAGTGAGGAGGGGGGTTCATCCCAGCCTGAAGTGGGTCAGATGAGTCACCCCATGGATGTTCTTGCAGCAGTGACTCAGAGACACATCCACAACCAGTGAGGTGGATCCTTCCATGGTGTCTCAGAGGCATCTCTTGCTCCCATCCTCTCTTGCTCCCATCTTTGCTCAGAGGGGAAGGCTGGTAATATTTTGCCAGCTCATGGGAATAGCAAACTGTGATAGGTGGTGAGTTTTATGAAAAGCTCAAGATCTTTGTGGTGGACCCCACATCTTCCTCACCCACATCTTCCCTTTACTCAATGAAGGGCAGACTCAGCTGCTGGAGAATTCATGCCACATGTCCCAGGCAACCTCCTATCCAGTTGTCTTTTTTTTTTTTTTTTAACGATTCATTGATTTTTTTAAACCTCAGAGGCTTCCTTAGTGTATCGACACTTCCTCCTTCTGTCCAATTACTAAGAGGGATTTGCCAGCTGAAGCTCATATGTAATTTTGTGAACAGGTGGGGAAGCATCACCCCGGGGAGACATCCAGGACAGCCACAGGATTTTCTGCAGGCAGAGGCAAACCCCCTCTGCCTGTTCTCTGAGCCAGCCAGGAGCTGTGCAAAGCTCCAGATCTCATCTAATATCCCCTGCTCCTGAATGGGGGACTGGAAGTTGCACGAAGATGGAGATGAATGCTGACCAGACCTCATTAGCTTAGGGTTGGCACCTTGTGAAATACATTTTAACCAGCTTGGAGCACTTGTGGTGCTTAGAACTAGGTGACCTAAAAGCCAGCTTTTTGCCATATATCAATGCCTAAATGCTTTTTTTATTTTAACGCATTCACCCTCTGTCCTAAGCTAACAAAGTCCACTGATTAATAGATTTAATTAACACCTTCCTCCTTAATTATGGCCTTTAAAATTGTTTACTGAAATCCAAATAATGTAAAAAAAAAAAATAAAAACATGAACCTCTCTGAACACAGTGATATGTAGGCTGGAGTTAAAGTTGTAGCAGTAAGAGATACATTTCCCTGCAGCAGAAAGAAATTATATATATTTGGAAAGGGAGTTGAAAATAGCTAAGAGATCCTTAACTATTAATTTCTTTTCCTGGAATGGAAAGACTTTATTAACTCACAACATTTTTGTTTCTGTTCTTACTGTCCCATTTTTGCAGTAGGTTTACAGAAGTTTTTTTTTTATTTCTAGTAAAAATATAAAATGGCATGCTCATGGTCATAAGTATAAAGCATTTCCTTTTAAAAAGAAATATTTTTATAATGACATTTTACACGTATCTAAATTCTTAAATTGATATAATTAGTTCCAAAAGCCAAATAGGAGCTTGGGCTTAGTATGCATCTAAGATTTTGGACACACAACAGAACTTTCTCTCTTGGCCTAGAAACAAACTCTCTCAAGAAGCCAGCACAAGTGCATTATATAAAGACCCAAGTTAAAGTTAGTAAAGTTACTCATTTCCTGTGGTTTAGAGAGCTGGATCTTTGGATCCCTTCCAGGAGTTTTTGGGCTCCAGCTTAAGATGCAGAGGAGATGAGAGAGCATCCGAAACACTGCAGATGCTCAAGCTCTTCATGACTAAGGCTGGGAATGTGTCACAGCTGCCACTGCAGCCTCGGATGCCACAAGCCACACTCATTCACTGGGGTTGCGTGGAGTTTGACAGCTTGGATGGGGTTTTTGTGCTGCTGAATGGGTCAGTTAGAGATGATTACAGGCAGTGGGTGAACAGCTGGAACAAACTTCATTACAGAGCAGCTCTTGGTGGCTGCAGAGAGAGCAGCATGAAAAGCCAATATCAGCCATGTGGAAGTTGTTTCTCTGCAGTGTTCAAGCCTCTGGACGCTGCTCTGTATTCTCCAGCTTTTTGTTCTCTGACTTGTTCTTTGTACCACAGCTGGATGTTGTAACAATGGTGATGGCAAAGAGCCTTCACAGGCTACCAAAGTCTGAGTTTTATTCAGAAGAGGAGAAGAAAAGCATGTCAGGGCCTTTGTGGTTCCCCCAGCAAGTGTGCCCCTGACAGACATTCACCTCTGGTATTCAGCTCATTCCCTTTCCTCTGTATGGAAGACTTGCAGGTCTCTTTTGCTAAGATATTTTTCTATCAAGCTGACCAGAAATGGGTTTCAGCTCACAGATCAAGACACCTAAAGACAGGTGTGGGTTTTGATGTGTCTACCTGTACCCAAGTACAGAAACTCCTGTTATAGTAAAAGGAGATTTAAGACATGATTCAGTCACTCAAACACAGGTGTTAAGTGTCTTTTGAGATCCCCTGGGGTATCTAACACCCATTAGGGATCTGTAGGCATGATGTTTATCTACAGCACATCATTTCCCCTCTGTGTGAGGGCAGGTTAAATCCCCTGGGGTATTGGTGCACCAAACACCAGCGTTTAGGCTACTGATCCTGGCCCCTGGCCAGTGCCCAGTCAATACAGATAAATACATTTATCTATTATAGACTGAGCTCTGTAGCTCTTTAGCCTAACAAGTCTTCAATAAATACCACTAAGATGGTTTAATCTGCAGTCTGAATTCTGTCCTGGGTTTCTGATCCCTCCTGATGATTTAGAATGAGACTGATCAAATCTTGGACACGGTGCTCTTACCACACACACAAAGAGTTATTTGATTTTTATATGTGCAGGGCTTGGAAATACCCTTTTGTGTTGCTGTCTTAGGATCACAGGAAAGATACTGGGCCAGAGAAGAATTACTGAATTGCTACATTGCAGGTATATCTATTTGGCTGCAAATCATTCTTGGACATTTCCTGAGACAACCTTGAGACTGCATTTGCCTTTCTCCAGATTCAGCTGCCACAGGCAGCTCCTGGTTATCCTGTGCTTGGATAATCCAGAGGGTGTGTTTCTCCCTATATAATTTACACTGAATTGTTCTCAGCCTGTTTCCTTGCACAACTCACTGGTCCATGCTGGCTCTGCCCTGATACCTCACCATTCTCCCTTCATCTGTGCATCATTGTCATCTTAATCTCAAGCAGAGGAAAAGGTCAATCCACAGCAGATGTGCTGGATTCACACCCATGATCTGGCTTCAGTTTCCTCTGACAGCTTGGCTGAATATTCTGACTTCATCCTGACATTTTGGATGTCCAAGACACAATTCTTTTGTTGCTCAGGTTGCTCTCTCCTTCTAGGAAGAGGAAGAATTTCTGGATTCTTTGAATGTTTGTGATTCACCAGCTTCAGTCTGGAGTTTTTCCTTGAGAGTCCTTTTCCCAGCTTCCTTGAGATGTAGGTTCCCTGGAATTTAGCATTTTTAATGCAAAAAGGCCTTTTGTCCAGATCCCAAAGTGCTGTTGCCTTTACAACCTGATTGTTTCAGTTTCTCCAAACTCTCCTTTTTTGAATGAAGAATGTCAACCACACACTTTCTTTGGTCAAGGTTTGTGTTGGTTTTGACTGCTTTCATTTTTCTGGCATTTTCTCTGTCTCCACAAATCATAGAGGTGGCTCCAAGGTGATTAAAGCAAAACATGACCTATTTAGAGCTTCAAAGCACCAGGGTTTAATGTCATTCTGATAGATGCAGCATCTCAAGCTCTTCTGGGGAGATTTGTGTGCATCAGTTTGGAAAAACCTCTGATGAAACTCTCCCTGAAAGAAAAAAGTTTCTGTTTACTTTCCAGAATCCACTTTACCTGTAGCATCTTCATCTGGCAAAACAAATCTCACATCTTCCTAGCAAAAACAAAAATGGATTGTCCAGACTAAGAGTCTCCCTTTTGACTTTATTGTCTCACTAAATTGACCTCTTGCTTTCCTTCCCACTGTCCCTACTGAATTAGAACAACAAGGACATAATTAACTGCTTCACTATTTCCAAAGACCTTCTGAGACAAACTTCAATAAATAGATTATGCATATTTTGCAGTGGTTTCATGTCCACCACTGCTGCTTTATGCAGCACCATGGATGTGACCCGTTGCCAAGTCTATTCACAGCCAGAAGTTTAGGGTAAAATGTCATTAAAAATGTGGGTATTAAAACAACAATGGGAAAGCTCAACTGGACAACTTAGATAATTTGGAACTCATGGCTATTTTCTTAAAAGGTGAGAAAGAAGTTCACCTGAACATTGACACACTGTTCATTTCTTCGCTGGCTGGAGAAACTCTCACTTGATATTGTTCTTCATGAACTGACAGATTATTGCCTGCTGCATGTCATATACCAAAATGTCTAAATTGAAAAACACTTTCATTTAAACAGAGGTGGTCTGAATTTTCTGGCAATCATATATAATTTTATATAATTTCCCTTTTGTTTCTCCTCTAAGTACTTGCTCTAAAATACAACGTTTTTATGTGTGCGGATTTCTGGGTGGGATTAAAAGGCATTTATTGAATGTTGCCTTTGCAACAATGAAATCTGTGGAATCCAGATTTCAATTCTTTTGATCTCAGGTTTCTAAAATAATTCACGTGAATTGGACACTCTTTTTGCCTTCATTAACTATGGGGGAATTCTGGGCAGTGAGTGCTGTGGAAGAGCCAGGAAAACCAGACAAGATGATCCGAGAAAAAAGTGAACAGATCTCCCCATTCCATGTAAACTGGCCAGATTGGAAGGAATATGCAGGTGTGTCTCAGAGCATGGCCAAGCTAATCCATATCACTCTCTTTAGCAGCTTGTTCAAACTTGCATTTTATAAATCAGCTCTGAGAGCTTTAACCCAAAACGTTACAGGTTGTGATTTGCAGGCTGGTTCCAACATGCAGAATTTTTCTGTAACCTCTGCTGTGTCCAAAATGCATCATCCTGCTGTGCTGCTAGTTCTGTGTGACAGAAAAATCACCAACTTTAGGATCCCAGTGCCTATTTTATCCTACAACAGGTAGAAGAACAGACCAGAGATCCCAGTCTGTACAGAAATGTCCAGAAAGAGCATTTGCATCAGGAATGACAAAAAGGAAGAGGAAAGACTTGGAGATGGCTGAGCCTCCCTTGTTTCACATCTCTGCAAGTGTCCTCAACACAGAATCATAGAATCATGGAATCATGGAGTCACAGAATGGTTTGAGTTACAAAGGGCCCATTCCAACCCCCTGCCATGGGCAGGGACACCTTCTGCTATCCCAGGTGGCTCCAAACCCCATCCAACCTGGCCTTGGACACTTGCAGAGATGGGGCAGCCACAGCTTCTCTGGGCAACCTGTGCCAGGGCCTCACCACCCTCTGATAAAAGAAGGTAATAATCCCCAAGAATTTCTTTTCTTACTAAAGAAAATAATAATCTCCATCTTTCCTCAAAATGCATCTCAAGACTTTGCTTCGTTGGCTGGTGGAGATACCCAGATCAGAATGTTTTCCCAACATCCTCCTGCCTTGATTTTCAGCACTTCTGAGGGTTGTATTAACCTTTGTGGCAATTTTTGCTCCTCTAAGATAAATAAGGCTAAGAAAAATTACTGATGTCAGGGAACATGAACAAATAAAAATCTAATGGGTTCTGAATTGAACCCAGCAGAGTAGTGACATCACCTAAAGCTGCCCTCAGCCTTCCACAAAGTTCTCATCTCTAAGATATAAACTCTTCCACTCTCAGCAAAATAATCCATAGTGATTTGACAGTCCATTTAATAATCCATTGGGCAAAAGAGTGAATGCACTTCCTCCAAGTACTTTCCACTCCCCCATGTGCTGTTGTCATTAAGTATCCTTCTTTTCTGTGTTTCCTCTTTGTCCAGTAGGGATTAAGACTCTTCCAACATTAAGATGAGCTCCATGGCTGGCAGCTCTGCATTTTCATACCTGGCTTTACAAAATGCTCTATATGATCCCACACCTTATTCTTTATAGTCTCTATCAGTGGACTGCTGTCTTCAGTGACCCAGGAGTTACAATACAAAGCAGTGTGACCTGCACCTTGCTCCACCTGCTGTTTTGAGTTTTCCCTTTTAATTTCCTGTGAGCAGCTTTGGAAGAGCTCCTGTGCAGTGCTGGGCAACGAGGTGAGGGAAGGAATCGTGTTATTTGTGTCAGCAATGCTGAAATGTTTGTCAGGTATATTCATCCTACTTGTTGCAACTTGGCCTTTACTACAATACCACTGAATAAACGAGACATGACCCTGATTTCTCAATATGTCTCTTAGCAAATATTCTACCAACGTTCTTTGAACTTTTTAAAAATAAATAATTTAGACGAATCAGTCTAAATGCTGAAACTTGTTTGTTCATTTGCTGATTTACTCAACGTGTGCCTTCAACACCAATGAAGTTCCATTGGAAAAGCACAACACCCTGCACAAGACACATGGAGAGTTACAGTTTAGATAGGTTTCTGTAAGATATTTATATCATGGAATCATAGAGTGGCCTGGATTTGAAGGGACCTTAAAAATCAGCTCATCCCATCCCCCTGCCATGGGTGGGGACACCTTCCACTAGCCTAGGTTGCTCCAAGCCCTATCCAATCTGGCTTTGGACACTTCCAGGGATGGGGCAGCCACAGCTTCTCTGGGCAACCTGTGCCAGGAGTCTCACCACCCTCACAGGGAAGAATTTCTTCCTAATTTTCAGTCTAAACCTACTCTCTTTCAGTTTAAAACCATTCCCCCTTTTCCTGTCACTACATGCCCTTGTAAACAGACTCTCTCCATCATATCTGCATAGATATAAATTTCTACAATATATCTAAGGAGCATGAGAATATAAAGTTCAATTTTTTTTCCCTGAGGGAGAAATTTTAAATCATTCAGACGTCTTGTGCCCCAAAATAGCTTTTTTTTTCCCCTCCACTATCCATTACAGGATTCTGGGATGAGTTGGTTATCTATAAATGTTCACAAGGTATCTCTCTGAAGTTACTGGAAGAAGATCCACTTTGATTTGTAAAACACTCTCTTAACTCTCCTTCACAAAACAAAGGCCTTCCATGGCGAGGATGGGACACTGCAGTTAATAGATTGAAAGCAAAAAATAAACGATCAAAATATTTCCTCTACAGATTTATAGGATTTAAAAGAGAATACTTACTCTACTCCCAAAGGGGTTTCTTAAAAGTATCGCTGTCATTATCCTAAATTGGTAGTTAAGGAATTATCTGAGGAAAGCTCACGTCAGAGTTCTCGTGTGCTCTGACAGGCACAGACTCGTCGTCAAACATTTATGAACTGCTTGGGTTCTGTCTGCAATGTGCCTTTTTATCTCTGCAACACACAGTGACAGAAATTTCTGTTGTCTTTCCGAGATAAAATGAATCTCCCTGGATGGGAAGAAAGCGTTTTCACTGAGATCTCTTCGGCAGTGGTGCATTTCCTTGGCTCTGTCAGGAATACCAATGAGGCTGGGAACGGTTAGGAAAGCAGATAATCATTTACAGTGCTCCAAAGGGAGGGGAACAGCAACAGTCTGCAGTAACCTGGGGGAATCTGATTTCCAAAAACGTTGCTCTCTATGCAATATTTAATAAATAAGGTAAATATTTAATGAATAAGGCAAATGGGACAGTTGCAACCAACTCTCAGGGAACGTCATGGTCCAGAGATTGATCTCACAGGCAGTTTGGATGAGGCCAATCTAACTGGTGGTAAACAGTTCAGCAGAGTGAGTAAAAGTGATCACATGTGACTTGGCCTCAAGGCCAAGGAAGGTCCCAGACCTGATATGTTTTATAACATTAAAACCATTTCTTTTCCTTGCCCCCTCTATGAAACAACCACTGATGGTTGTTGGCTGCTCGGCTCACTGCCCTGAGCTCCTTCTTGCTCACAGACAAGTAGCTGAGAAATCACTTCTGATCCAAAGGTGGGTGATGGATTTAACATAAAAGCAAAGGCTCCTGGCTGGCTGGACACAGAGATTTTTTTCCTTGGGAGAGGATTGCTCCCTGGTTATTGAATTGGTGCCATTGGCAGATGGATTCACCATAGTCCAGCTGTTTACTTGGACAGAACAGCTTTGCTTTTAGACCTTTTAAGCATTTTTGGTCTAGAGGCCTCACAAAGGAGAGTTACAGAGGGCCAGATTACCTTTTACACAAGGGGATGGGAAATAGAAGTATCCTGCACAGAGTTAGGGACATACCAGGAGTAAACTTGTCTACAGAGAGATGTTCTGATGTTCTGGTTCTTGGATAAAAGTACATAAGCCCTCCTTGGTGCTCCCAAGGAGCCTTAGGAAGTCAAATCTGACATGGACACCTGTCCATGATAACAAGAAAATATTTTCAAAGCTCAAATGCTCTGAAATGATTTTATATTAGTAAAGCCTTTCCATGTACTCTTTTTGACCCCTTTTCTTTCAGCCTTGGCTTAGTCTCCAGCAATTAAACAAATAATTCTGCTCCTTAGTCGCTGCCTCTTCTGTTCTGTGTCTCTTTTCTATTTATTTAGCCACTCTCTGCTTCTTAGTCTGCAGCAGAACTGCAGACAGAGGATATCAGCAGGCATGCTCCTGTTTGAATGTTTTTCAGCAGAAGATGTTATTTATCAAGTTCTTTGTGGTATAAGGGACTCTGTAACTGGGGAATACATTGGCTGTGCTCAGGCAGAGAACTGCACCACTAGAGAACATCCTGGACTTCTGGAATTTGGTCACTAAGCTGTTATTAAATTATAATTACTAAATGAATGTTAAACTACTTGTGTGGCATTTTGAATGGGTTTGCAGACAGATCAACTAGTCTTCTTCTTAACAATGCCTGGGCTCAATGCAGGGGTTACCAAATCTCATGCATCATTCCCAATAGGCAGTTTGCAGGTGGTCACTCTATTTGAAGGGCTGAAGAGGTTAAACAACTTGTACACACCCTGTTTGCCTCAATCCAAACCCAGCACACATCTCAATTATTGTGTGGTGTGTGTGTGTGTGTGTGTGTGGCTGAAAAAAAGCACCACAAACGAACAGAGGGAGAGAATTCTGCCTCGTGCCTCCCACATTCCCAAGCTCCTCTGCTATTCTAGCTCTCCTGGCAGCACTGTTGGATTCAGAGAGGAGTATCTTAAGGCAAAATCCCTTGGCTTAGTCATGACTCCGTGCCTTGATATCTCATGTTGTGGCAAGTCTGGATTAGGGCTTTTCTGGAGCATCAGAGTTCAATCCCCACGTGAAGTCAGGACTCAGCTGAGGGAGAGAGGAGAGATCTCCCTTGGTGGACAGACCTGCCTCACCAGGGAGCTGGGAAGTGTGTTGGAAGAGAGAGTTGGCTGCACATCAAAGTGTCTGTACACTCAACTTGCAGATTCCTGGGAAGTTGTTTCCTTAGTGACAATAACAACAGGAACAATTTTAGAGCATTTTCTTCACGTCTGTTTTCAGTGCTCGAGAGATGTTCAGAAGTCGGAGTACAACTGGCACTTCTCTTCAGAAGGGTTTTTTCCTTTCTGAGTTGTTTTCTTCTCTCTTTTGTAGCTCACATCAGCACATCAGATTTATTTTTTTATAATAAGGGTCTGTCTGTCTTAGTGCTGTTGGCATTTTTAAATCCACAGACACTGTGGGAGCTGAAGGAAGAGATCTTGGAGGATTCTTCATGTGTCTCGTAAATGGTAGCAAGTTGGGAGGTTCTCCCTGCTGTGGGGCATGGAGGGTAGGTACACCTTAAAGCCAACCCCACTGCCGTGGAAGGTACTCACCAACCCCAAAATTAGGCTTGTAACAGGAGAGATTTGGGAAGTGAAATAGAAAAAAAAAAACAAAAACAAACAAACAACCAAAACTCGAAATTATGCTTGAGAGACAAATCTCACAAAAATCTTCAGCCTCCATATTTGTCACCATTCACAGTAAATTTTGAAAAGAAACTTTGAAACCTGATTTGTGGGGAAAGCAGAAATTATCATAGAATCCTAGAGAATGGGTTGGAAGGGACCTCAAAGAACATCTTGTTCCAACCCCCTGTCATGGGCAGGGACAACTTCCAGGTTGCTCAGAGCCCCATTCCAGCCAGGTCTTGAACACTTCCAGGGATGGGACATCCCTTCAAGGGGATGCCCTGGAATTAGCTGCAGAATGGGACTGCTGTAGCAACAAGACTAATTTTTGTTAGTCTTTGCTGAAGAAACCCTGTAGGATGAACACCCACTCTGCATCCTGACAATTAAAGCCCCTGAGCACAATCAGAGGAATTCGGCTTTGATTTCCAGGAAAACAAGGCTGACTGAATCCATCACAAATAGTGTGCAGTTTGGAAGCTGGGAGAACCTTTAGAGGTCACAATGTGCTAATGGAAAAAAAATTGCAAACTCTATTATCATATCTGAATTAGGAGAGCAGTCACTATAAGCTTCCTCTTTAACCAAATAAGTGACTGAAGTCAAAATATGATTCATGCAATGGGGGTGTCAGGCTATTTTATTAACAGCAGAAAGAGATTAAAATATCTCTGCTTATAATTTAAATGCTAATAATTAGCTGGGAAGAACTCTTTGACCAGGAGCAGTACAGTCAGTTCAGTAACACCACATGATACTTCCCTTGTTCAGGACATCACGTAATTATAAATAAAATTCAATGTCATGAGGAGCTTTGTTTTTCCTTCCTCATGCAGGGCTGGGGTGCTTAAAGCATTCTCTGTGTGCATTTCCAAATGTGTTTTTAATTCCTCCTCAATTCTTAGACAGTAATTCATAATTAAATTATGAATTGTTAAAAAGTAAATCAGAATGAACCATATGGCTTGGACCAATATGGCAAAATGAACTTAAAAAAAGAAATTAAGATATATGTATCCATTTAAAATCTTCCTGAAATACATTCCCCAGTTATAAAAAAGAATTTCCAAACCCTGTGTCCAAAATCACTTGTCAATCAACCTTTCTTTTGGGGGGGGGGAAATCTAAAAATGTAAATGATAAACAGAAATAGTATTTATGATTAAATATAGATTGACCATTTGCTATTTTAGCATTTTAAATTGAATCAGTAATTCAAATGGCAATCCCTGATAACTAAACAGCAAGGTTAATTAATCTCTAAGCCCTGCTGTGGACAAGTTGTGCTGATATCCACATTTCCCACCAGTGATTTGGAGCCAAATTTCAGCCTCTCTCGTGAACTGTTCCTTGCTGTTATGCAACTACTTTTTTTTCAGCATCTCACCATTATTAAGTGGTTCCAGCCTAGACTTGAATCTTTATCCTTTCATCAAAAACCTGATCAGGTTTGACTCGGTTCTGCAACGCTTGGATGATAAAAATCTGAGATCCCAAACTGTGCACTGCATGTGTATTTTACATTTAAACCACTCAGAAGTAGCTGAGAAAATGAAAGTGATTTTTCTCAGCTTCAGCCTTCCAGGCTCTTTCATGGGTGAATCTGTTAGAGCAGAATAGCAAATTAGGAATTAAAAGATTTACTAGGTTAGAGCAGAGAAATCCCACGTGGGATGCAAAATGATATGTTGGTTATGTATTGGGGAAAGGGGAAGTAAGGAGGGATGAAAACAAGTAGCACAGGAAGAGTTGAACAAATTGAACTGACAATGCACCGTTTGTGTGCTACCAACATATCAATTAAATGGCAAATGAAATAGCAGGAGAATTTGTTCCATTTTTTTTTTCCCCCTGAAAAATGTTTCTAGTCAGAAAATTAGAACGTGTACATTACTAAGCCCCATTTTCACCTGCTTTGTCAAAAATGGCAAAATGAATCTACCACTTGGTTGCTAAAATTATGAACATCAGAAATAAGGAATAGTGCTTGTAAGAAAAAGGGGGAAAAAACCCCAAACAGTTGTGTCATAAACGTTGGGCTTATGAGTTTTGAAGTCTGGAGTCTGTGCAGTTGTTTTGCAACCCTGAAGTTGCCTGAAGACACCATCACTCCAACCAACCCCATCATCTCATCACCACCTCCTGAATCTGCCGCTGAGCAGATTCAAGTTTGGGAAGATTCAGGTTTAGGGAGAGTATTCCCTGAATCCAATTGTATCCCACTGGCCCTGTTAGCAAAGCCTTATTTTATCACAGAATCACAGAACTGGAGAAACAAAGAGTGGTTTGGGTTGGAAAGGACTTTAAAGATCATCTCGTTCCAATGCCCTCGTCACGGCAGGGACACCTTCCACTAGCCCAGGTTGCTCCAAGCCCCATCCAAGCTGATCTTGGACACTTCCAGGGATGGGGCAGCCACAGCTTCTCTGGGCAACGTGTGCCAGGGCTTCACCACCCTCCCAGGGAAGAATTTCTTCCTAATACCTAATCTAAATTTGCCCAATATTGAAGCTAATCCAATTTATCGGGAGTAAATTGGGTTAGGCAATGCTCCTACGTCGGGCAGATGGGAGGCAGAGCAGCAAGGATTAGTGTCTCCAGGCTGACTGGGATTAATGTTCTTTTCAGCATGGCTACAGCTGGGGAGAGAGATGTCCACAGCCTAATACAGGTGTGAAGAACTGGCAGTCTTTCAGAGCACTCCCGTGGGTTTATTTACAGTGCTGGACAACTCGTTTCTCCAGAGGGTCAGCACAAGGAAGGAATTCCCATGTTCTTACATGCAGAAATTTCAACTATCTTTCAGCTAATGCAAACAAGCACTAATAACTTAAAAGAGTTGAAAGGAAAACATCCTGAAAGGGTAAAAAAGAGAATGTTGTGTTATTCCTTATAACAGTGATAAGAGGAGGCACAGCTGGTACTCAGAGCTAAATTAATCCTGTGTGTGCCTGTAATACTGAAGCCACCTAGATGGGAAGTACTCAGTGTCCTCATTTCTCACTCAAGTCACTCAGCAGAAGCTGCTACTTTTGTCTTCGGAGATGTAGATTGTCTTCAGGAGGTCCCTACATGTGTGAGCAAACTGGGGCATTTGGTTTGCTTTGGAAAACACATCAAAAAGGCAAGGGAAAAAGAAAAACAGATGAATTTCCGTTTTAGAGAGATGCTGGTGATGGTCTTTTGGATTGGAGCTGGATGACTGTCACTGAATAACTATTAGGATTTATTCACCTACAAATTTATGACCTGTAAGCCTTAATGTTTGGATTGGGTTTGGGATTTTTTTTTGTTTTGTTTTGTTTTGTTTTGTTTTGTTTTGTTTTGTTAGAAGAGCAATTTTCATGTTATCCCACATTATTTTGATTTAAAATTATGTTTATTTCCATTGCTGACTTGTAGATAACACAGAATACTACCACTCCTGTGCAGAATATGAGCCAGAATTATTCCTGTAAAACCTGTGGTTATGGCCCATCAAGGAAGATTTTGTAAACACTTAGAGTCAAGCAATTCTAGATGAAATTAAACAACCCAAAGGACATCTGAATCCATGCCACAAACTTTTGGTTTTGTCTAAGTGGGAGACCTGCACACACCCAAAATGTGCAAAATATTTTTGGAAAAAATTATTCTCTGCCTCACGCAGAGTTTTCATTTCATGGCTGTTCCCGAATAAAACAATGCTCAATAAAATATCCAGTTCTTTGGGCATGCTAATGGCAGCCAAGCTGTGCCCTGGAGAGTCCTCTGTGTACCAACCTACCCAGACTCCATCACAAAATTTATTCTGCCTGTCCAAAACAGCCTCACACTGTGCTGATTTCAGGTTATCAGACATTTAGTTTTTATTTACTGAGGGAAGATCATTCCCTTCCTTTCCTTTGTGTCCCTGCCCTGATCTCCCCAGTGAGACACAGGTTTCAGAAAAACACACAAACTCATCCCATGCCTCATTGACTCCAGCTGGCAACAAACCCCAGGGACAGACATGAACTCTGGGATATGAGGAGAGAAATTCCATAAAATGTGAATTCACCTTTTCTACTGCGTGCAGAGGGTTTGGTTTTTACAGGGTTTTTTTTTTGGCGGTGTTTTTTTGGCTGGTGCCTCCAATGAAAACTGGTCTTGGGTGCAGAATACATTCCCAGGGGATAACTCAAAAGACTTTGAGATGCCAGGTCACTAGACTGGGATGAGCCAGGAATTATGTGAAGATAACTCAGAGTTATTCTGTGCTACCAGTTCCTAATCCCTAGGATTGCTTTTGTGTTTAAAACCATGGATGCCTCCGAGGTTACCAATGCACAGATGAACCATTAAACTTTGCCCCAAGTTTTGCTGAATCTCATGTACCATTGGTGGTCTCTTCTTTTTTTTGTTGTACTGGTTCACCTTTAATCCTCTCTTTAATTTTCTTTTGGGATGAGAAAACCCAGAGAGGTTCCTTGCATGTAGCTCTGTGCCACCTGCAGCCATGAGGGTCATTAATAATGCATTAATAACGCAGCCCTGCAGAAATGAGGGCTTTGGAACACCTTTAGTTCTTGTCTTAATGGATTCCATCCTCTGGAGGCTGCTGAGCTGGATCTCCCAGTGCTGGAGATCAATAAAGCTTTGTCTTTCTTAGCTTGCTTTTCTTTAGATTTGATATTAGGAAATGTTCCCATTGTTTTCAAAAGTTTTTCTCAAAGGCTGACCAGGATGGGCAGATCCTGTGTTTCTGTGAGAAACCAACTTGTGAAGCTGTGCCTGCAGCACTGTTCTTGTAGGTATTTTAAAATCTTAGGATAAATCCTCTCCATAGAGTATCCAAGGAAGTAGGGGAATATTGGTGAATTTATAATAATAGAATAGAATAAAATAATAAAATGCTATTATACACTCTGGTGAAATTGTGAAATCCTGGGGCAAAATCCTTTGTCCTAAAGGGTTTCTAGAGGGTCAGAGCTTCATCCCCAAAGCGTTTGAAAGGCACATGATGATGATGATGGTGTTTTTTTCAGTGTCATTTCAGCTGAGCTTCAATTGCATATTAAAACAGGAAGGGTGTGAATGAAGACATGAACAGAATTTAAACTTGATCTGATGTGAGGAAAGTAAAGGGAGGAGGTTGCAGCAGCAATAAAAAAACCTGTTACTACACACTTCATATGATTTGATCTTAATTTGCTGCCCACTATAAGATGCTGCTAATCAGCTGAGTGTAGCTTTGGCAAAGTTTGTTTGGACTGAACCTTCTAATGCTGTGTGTCTGTCTCAATTCTATCACTTTTTTTTCCCCTCATTCTCTTCCTCCTTCCTGATGGAAAATATAGTGAAGTAGGGCATAATTAATCTGCTGCTTTGAAAAACATAATTTGGGATAATCTAACATATGCTCTGAACTCTGTGGGTTGTGCTGATTGTGTCTCAGGGACTATCCAAGGAATCTGTAGAAATTAGCTCAGTTTCAGAAGTACAATTTTAATGAGAGAACTCTCACCCAAGGCTCTGAAGGACCACCCGTGGGGAGAGAGGATTTTCACTGTGTCTTTGAAACATGAGTCAACCCAATTAAAACAGAGCAGTGGGCATTTTGGAGAAGAGGAGGATTTCAGGTTGATTGAATTTACATCTTTAGAATCCTAGGTTTTACTGGGAATACATGATGACAAAGTGACAAAGCTATCCGATGGAGAGAAATAACATTTTGGTTGTTTTCTGGGCCACAAGGGATATTCCGGTTCCACGTGATTCCTAAAGGAAAATGTGAATCATCCCAAGTTGGGCTGCATCTGATCCAGTGACCATCCTGCCAATTTATAAACTTCATCATCAAACGTCTTCATACCCATAATCAGGATTTCCAGCTTTCACCTCAACAGCCACATCCAACAGAGGAAAATTACCCCCTTTTTATAGTTCCCATTGACTCCTGGTCACAGAACTGCTGTAGATAAGATTGAAGGAAATTGGAGTTCCACAGAATTAATTATATTGTGTTGTAATGGATACAACTGATCTCTTCTAGTTGTGTTTTGTTGAGTTTAGTTCTGGGGTTTTTTGGCACCTCTCAAATTAATAAAATAAGAGAACACATAATATCTCAAATTTTGCATGTGCTTGTATGTTTATATTAAACAGTTTTGATCCTGCATTGCTCTGACCTTCCCAGGTATTCCCTTAGGAACATATTTTGCCACCTCATAGGGTACCCTTGTGCCAGCTTATCTTCTAGAACTCTCATCTGGAAATCCATGAGCAGATCATGAAAACGACTATAGAAATAACAACTTTTAATCACAGGGTGAAAAGATGATTCTGTGGGAACTAATCACTTCAGTTCATTTATATTTGCTTTTCTTTTCTAGAAGTAGTGGAGCTACTTAATTTAGAGTGACAGTGAAGCGGTGGTTTATGAATTAAGGTGAATATTTACATTATCTAGATTTTGGTTTTTAAAAAGCAGTCATCATATGAGGCTTCACAGCTGTAAGTCATGGGCATTCACACTCTTTTAAGGTATTGGACACCCCAAAATATGACCTCAGCTAAGACATCATCAGTGTTCTGAACTGTGGTAACCTAAAACTTAGTTTTATAATGTGAAATAATTTTGCAATGCTACCAGAGTTATTCGGAGTTCCAGATTTTTCATAAAACAAACTACCTAGAGACAAACTAAAAGAGAGGGCTCAGAGGGTTGGGATTGTCTGCAGTTGTCACCATGTCATTTAATATGACATTGCTTCATGAGGCAGAGTGCAAAGGGCTTGGCTTTGTAACCTGCTGAAAGGAAGGAAAGGAAGGAAGGAAGGAGGAAGGAAAGAAGGAAAGAAAGAAAGAAAAGGAAAAAGAGAAAAAGAAAGAAAGAAAGAAAGAAAGAAAGAAAGAAAGAAAGAAAGAAAGAAA